>NW_006159559.1:9702028-9709096 GCF_000334495.1 Tupaia belangeri chinensis
CAATGGCTTGAGACACAAGGCCAGGAGAGGAGGGCACCGCCGTCTTGTATGAGGGACGTATTTCTTTAAATTATGCTCAAAACTCACAAGTAACAACTGCTTAAGAGAGAAGGGAAGAAAAGGAACCCGAAACAGGAGAGGTAAGGTAAGATTGGTTCCAAAAAGGTCCCAACCAGAATGTGTCAGGGCACACCAGAATCCTCTTTCCTGTCAAGCAGCAGAAGAGTGGCAGGTTCAACCTGGAATGACATGTTTCCACGGTGGGCTAAGAATGGAAACTGAAACCAAAAATAGCAGTTGAGAACAGAGTAACATATCACATACTCCAAATGTAGTTAAGAACTAGGAAATAACAGAGGTATGTCAAAGTTTGTCTGCTATGGTTTATGCACTTTCTCAGAAAACAGACTCAGGTGCTTCACTGTGTCCACTTCAGTTTCTTGTGAGTTTTTAAATTGTATTCATTTTCTTTCTTCTGTGAGATAGTAAGACAGGTACCCTCAACTGTGTCACATCATACTGCGACACTCACACCAGCCTTCCAGACAGCCAGGACCACAGGTGTGCACACCAGGCATGATTCAGACTCATCCAGGATCTGAACCATAGCCTTCCAAGTGGCTCCAGCCCTGCAGAGTGGTACCTGCTGCCTGCACTACCACCACCAGAGCTAATGTTTTACACAGAACTCCGCCAAATGTAAGATCTATATTCCAAGCCCTCATCAGAAGCAGAAGAAAAATGAACACATGCTTCCACAAAAAATAACAGCACTTTGACACCATGGGAGGAAATGAATCATCAAAAATTTGAAAACCTGAGCCAGTTGGTGGCAACATGGTGGTTAAGGTGAATGGATCCCACATAACTGACTATGTGATTCAGCTCTTGAACTCAGCAGTCTGAGAAAGGGACCAGTTACATGTTTGTACTCAAAGTCCTGAAAGAAACATGGAGGAAAAGGGATTGCAGCATGGCCATCCTCCCTAGGAGTTGTTTTCTCACTTCCTCTCTTCCTCCCTCTTCCCTCTGGTAAGCACACATGCTCTATAGCAAATAAAAAAACAGAAACATCACAAACATTGGACTAGGCAGTGGTACAGTGGTTATGTATCTAGACTCACATAAGAAAGGTTCCGGGAGACAGCAGGTGCCATGGTGGTTAAGGCACTGTAGTCTCACGTGTCCGACAGCAGTTTGAGTCCTAAACCTGGTCGCTTGCTTTCTCACTTTCTCTATCTCCTGTGCATGCATGTGCAAGTGTCCTATAGCAAAATAATAATAATAGTCATAAATAAAATTAAATAAAAAATAATTCTTAAAAACAAAAGCAAGAAAGAAAGATCCTAGGTTCACCTCCCTGAACATGCCAGCTGGGTTCCTGTTGAGAAAGCCTGTCTCACTCTCTTTGTTTCTCTCTCTCTCTGGTGGAAGAAAGAAATACTCTTTTAGAAAACAGAAGAAATTGACTGCTGTTCCTTGCTCCTCCTCCTCCTTGGCCATGGCATTCATGTCTGCTGCCTTCTGCTACATGCCGGCGCTGCTGCTCACCGCCACACTCATCCTCATCGCCATCTCGGATTACAAGAATCCTATAGACCAGTGTAATACCCTCAGTCCTCTTGTACTTCCAGAGTACCTCATCCATGCCTTCTTCTGTGTCTTGTTTCTTTGTGCAAGAGAGTGGCTTTCCCTGGGTCTCAATATGCCCCTGTTGGTGTACCATATTTGGAGGTATATGAGTAGACCAGTGATGAGTGGACCATCATGAATGCAGATATGCTAGCATATTGTCAGAATGAAGGATGGAGCAAGTTAGCTTTGTATCTTCTACCATTTTTTTACTACCTATACAGCATGATCTATGTTTTGGTGAGCTCTTAGAACAACATATAGAAGAATTGGTCCAGTTAAGTGCATGCAAAAAGCCACCAAATGAAGGGATTCTATCTGGCAAGATACTGTTTCCAAGAGTAGCCTATGGAATCTGATCAGTTACTTTAACAAATGACTCCTTATTTTTTAAATGTTTCCACATTTTTTGCTTACGGAAAGACTATTTTCATATGTTATAACTTGGATAAAGAATTTAAATGGTATTACGTATAAATTAATATAAAATGATTACCTCTGGTGTTGACAGGTTTGAACTTGCACGCCTTAAGGAACAGCCATAATCCTTGAATGATTGCATTAATTACTGACTGTCCTTAGTCCATTGAAACTTTCATAGATAGGACTTGTAGGGCTCATTTTGGTTTTATTAAGATGCTGCCTAATTATAAATTAACTGTAGACATCAGATGCTCCTGATAAACTGAAGTGTATATCCTACATGTGGGAAACTTCATGGGTTTCCTCATCTATCACGTAGGTGATTATATATGGATGCATTTACAAAAATAAGAGTAGGATATTTTCCCTTCAACTTGAATATTATCTCTGTGTATTGCATGAATGAGAAATTTCCCATATTTCCACCATTTTTGTATAAGGTAATACATTTGCTTTAATTCTTAAGCATAAGTGAACATGATATAAAAATATATGCTGAATTACTTGTGAAGAATGTATTTAAAGCTATTTTAAATGTGTTTTTATTTGTGAGACAATTGGGTATTATGCTTACTGTTTAATCTGATGGTAAAGGTATTTTTAAGAATTTGCAAGTACTTAAGATTTTCAAAACTAAATGAGAAAATTGTGTAGCCATCCTGCTGTTCCTTTAGTGCAATACAATAAAACTCTGAAATTTACAAAAAGAAAGAAAATAGAATAAATTATAATGAAAGAATTTCTCAATGTATTCATGTATTTATATATTCAAGAATAATTATTCAGTATCTAGCATGTGTCAGGACGTGAGCTGGTTTTTGAGATACAACCGTAAATGAAATAAAACTTCTATTCATAAAGAAAGCCTAATCTAAAAGAGATTGCAGACCTTTTTCATACAATAGAGTTCGTACAATACAGCATAGAGAAAGGTAAAGAATGCTATAGTACCACAGAAGGACACAGAACCTAGTACAGGAAGCTCAGGAGAGGCTTTCAGAAAAACAAGGTCCACAGTGGAGCCTGAGGGATGAGCAGGGGCTAGAAGGGGAAATGGAAGTGGGGGTGAGGGGAGTGCTCCAAACAGAACAGTACGTGCAAAGGTCCAGGGCATACGACAGTGCAGCCCCGCTTCCTGGGCTTGCAACCCATTCACAGGACCTGGCGCTCAGGAGTCCCTTGCCCATTTTGTTCAATACTCTGCTCTCCCTGTCTTTAGATTCTTAATTTTATCTTTGAACTTGTGTTCCATAGGTGAAGTCTGATAGGACAACAGTGTGTGCATCCGAGCAGAGGAGACACCCTGAAGGCACATGGACTCCACCCTTGCCTGCTGCTCCACTTGCATACAGCATTCATTTAAGAGTTCAGTGAGACTCAAAGCTAGTACAAAGTAAACGTTACATTTTTGATTAAGGGGGGTGGGGGGCTGTGACAGCCTAGGCGGCTACATTTTTCATTCCAACCAGAACTGCCTTTGAAAGAAGGCAGTGGTGTTCTAAGAACCATCAAGAACCTCTGTGATGTGCCACTTACCGTTATTCTTTGTATTAGTCAGCTGCTTAAACTGTAATCCATGACTTAGAAAGAAAAAAAAGGAACTCATCATTATTTTTGGTTTCAATCCTTCTGTAACTCAATAGGAAGTCAAAGTTAGGAGTATTGTCAGAATGCATGTATACCCAAAAGATAAACAGTTGAATACGTTTTGTGAACTGAGTCTATAGGATCCAGCTTCTGCTCCCTGCTGCAGGAAATATTTACATGGTAGTCCATATCCTTATACAAAACACAAGGAGATACATTTCACAATTTATAAATATTTCCATCAAAATAAAACTATTATTTAGGTAAGCCAATTCTCTCAAACCAGAACACTTTGGCTATCTATGTTGATTTATTCCTCCAAATTAACAAGAAGAGAGATGCAATGGCCACAGATAATATTTGAAGAGATAATGACTGAGATGTTTTCAGACTGATACAGCAATCTATAGATTTAAGAAGCCACCCAATCCCAAGACTGAAAGAAATCTACAGAGACATACCATATTAAAATTACAGATCTTAAAAGCAGCCGTAGGGGCTCCCAAATTGAAAGTTGACTTCTCAACTTTAGAGCAATGGATACCAAAACCAATGAAACAATGTCGTCAAAGGTGTGGCATGAGAATGACTAGTAGTCTAGAATTCAATACCCAATATGAGGGAAAAAGGGAGGGAGAGAGAAAGAAGAGGAGTGGGGCTGAGGGGGAAAGCAGAGGGAAGGAAGAAGGAAAAGCTTTCAAGAATTAGACAACATACCACTGCGGTGACACAGGGAAGGGCACTGCTGCACAGGGTTAGGTGTCATGGGAGGTCTCTGGCTCATGGCAAGGTCCAAACAGGCCGAGTGCCATGGTGTGTGTAGGTGGTCCCTGTTACCTGGAAGGCTGGCACGGGACTGTTACAATGTGGCAAGACATTGTCGAAAACATACAAACAAAATCTCTCTCTCTCTTAAAAAAAAAAAGAATTACGGCAAAATAAGACATTTTGGATAAACAAAAACTGAGAGACTGCCACCAACAGACTTTCATTATAAAAAAATTCTAGAGTGTACTTTATTTAAAAGGAAAGCTATCTTAGATGAAAGTTCTAAGATGCAAAGAAGAACATGTTCTGATCATTGGGAAGACTTCTCAAGGCCTTCCCTACTGCAACTGCTGCCTGTTTTCAGCTCTCACCCACATAAAGCCATAGCAACAAATTAAACAGAGAGATGACAGGGACCACCATCCCTGCACCCTTTCTTTTTTTTTTTTTTTTGAGAGATTTTCACTGTAGGGCGCGTGCGCTCGCCAGACAGACAGAGAGAGACATAGAGACAGAAAGCGAGAAATCACCCCCCAGGGGGGATGGTCACGCCGCAATCCCTTCTCCTCCATTCTCCTCTCGGGATCTTGGGCACGCACACACACGCGCCCAGCGTGAGTTTTAAGCCACCGGGTCCGGGAAACGAACCGCGGTCGACTGCGTGGGAGTCCAGCGACATAGCCATTACGCTAACTGCTGGTTCCCCCTGCACCCTTTCTTTAATGGTAGCATCGGCCCCCAGATTGTGATATGGTTTTCATCTTATTACCTTGTTTGTTGGCTGAAGTGTGACAGGGGAGCAGTTTCAGAGACTTCTCCTTGGCTTTCCCCATATGATCAATCTAAACCCATGGACCACGGACCCATTCTGGGAGTTGGCGGGGAGAGGCAGGGAAGATGAGTCAGGAAGAACCTCAGACAGCAATGTAATTCTTAGGAAATCTGAGCTAGGCTGATGGCAAGCCCCTGAACTAAAGATGCTCATCAGAGGAATCTTATATCAAATAGAAGAGGCCCAGTTCTGGTACTCATTGCCATATTTAGTCATGGACTAGGGCAGCCCATGGGAGGCATGGCCTGGCATGAATCCACCAGAGGTGCAAAGTTACAACTCAGGCAGGCTGTCAATCAGCCACACTCCTTAAAGCAAATTCTCCTAAAGAATGTCCAAGCAGAACACCTCCACAGAGAAAAAATGGCAGATGTGTTCCAGGAGATATGTACAAAATATTTATAGCACAGTGTTTATAATAACCCCAAAGTGGAAATAAATCAGATATCCACCAGCAGGAGGATGAATGATTACACAGTGGCACCTGCATACAGTGGAATGTTATTTATAAATGAACAGATACAGCTATGATGTATTGACATGATAAATTTCACAGTGCTGCCCCCCCAAAAAAAAGAAAGTACAGAAGAATAAACACAGTATCGAATTCAAATGTAGACAAAATTAAATTACTTATTCTTAATGTACCCAGGTGGTTAAAAAAAAAGAAAACCATAAAGAAAGACAAACCATTAACACAAATTAAGAGTAATAATTATTTCTGGAGAGAAGGAGAGAGAATCACAGAGAACTTTGAAGGGACTGATAACAGTTTGTAAAAATGTATTTTCCTGACAAGTGGGTTCATACAAGAGTGTTTATTTTATTATTGTTCTTTGGACTGCACACTTATGTCTTATAGCCTCTTTCCAAATATGATGCAGTTTATAGTAAAAATGTTTAATATAACCGTTTCATTAGACATATGAACACACCTCTGTGAGACCACTGCACACAACAATGAGACCCAAAAAAACAAATCTGTGAACCTTAACACACCCCACTCACACCCTAACCTCACTAGAACCCACACCACAATTCATTGATTTACACTGCACACCCCACTTTAAGGCACAGCACACCCAAATTTAAACAACAGCACAGCAAACTGCGACCCAAGCAGCTGTTTGGAAAAAAGATGATCAACCCTATTAAAAGATGGGAGAAGGAATTGAAAAAAAAAACGCTCTCTACAGATGACATACATATAGCCAAAAGGCATATGAAAAAATGTTCAACATCTCTCATCGTAAGGGAAATGCAGATCAAAATAACAATGAGGTGCCACCTAACCCCTGTCAGAATGTCTAAGATTAAAAAAAAAAAAAGATAAGTGTTGGAAGGGGTGTGGTGAAAGAGGAACTCTTTCACACTGCTGGTGGGAATGTAAATTGGTCCAGCCACTGTGGAGAACAACTTGGAGATTCCTCAAAAGTCTACAAATAGAACTACCATGTGATCCAGCAATCCCACTCCTCGGTATCTACCCAAAGGACAGTAGAATTCTTCATTGGAAAAGTGATAGCACATTGATGTTTATTGTGGCACTGTTCACAATTGCTGAGACATGGAACCAACCCAAATGTCCCCATATGGATGAATGATTGAAAAACTGTGGCACATATACTCTATGGAATACTATTCAGCCATAAAAAATAAACCCTGGCTTTTGACAGAAAGTGGAAGAATATGGAAGATTTAGTGCTGAGTGAGGCAAGCCAGGCTATGAAGGAGAGACATTGTATGTCCCCACTTAATATATACTGAGTGTCTGCACTCTATGACTGAAACTGATTGACTAAAAGATATACAAACACAAGAGATGG
>NW_006159559.1:9709133-9712494 GCF_000334495.1 Tupaia belangeri chinensis
GACATATGGAGGAAGGATACAGAGGCAGAGAATTGAACAGATGGGGAGGTGTGGTGTTATCTGTTGAAGATATTTTGATCAATTGGACTGGGGACAAAGGTTCACATATTGAAATGTTCACTTTGTAAGCTAAACAATGTGATTGAATGTATATTTTTTAAATTAATTAATTAATTTTAAAAAAAGAAGAAACAGGCCTGAGCTTGCACTTCCTGACATCAACACTTGACAGTGGACTAGCAGCATGTTGCATCTCAAGGGCCCACTTGCCCCTGAGTTTGGTATGAGCTAAGGATGCATGGTACCTATTTACACATGCAGGCTTAGTTTTTCTGGAAACATGGGCAACATCCTAAAGGAAACGCAGACACAAATGTCATGGCAGATCCCAGCTGCAATAGGTAGTAAAAGCACTGTCTCTTCACTGGATCCCCATTGCCCTTCTCCAAGACCATGGGAGGACACTGGGATGACATTGCTATCAACGCAATTTTTAAACTACTAAAATTTCAATTTATTTATTTATTTTTTTAGAAAGAGAGATTTTTTTCTATAGGGCTCATGTGCTCACTGAAGAGACAGAGAGACAGAGAGACAGAAAGTGAGAAATCAACCCCCCCACCCGGGGTATGGCCACATTACAATCCCTTCTCCTCCATTCCCCTCTCAGGATTTTGGGCAAGCACACGTACGCCCCTGGAGTGAGTTTTAAGCCACAGAGTCAGGGACTCAAACCTCAGTCAACTATGTGGGAGTCCAGCAACGTAACCATTACGCCATCTGCTGGTCACTAAAATGTCTGTTTCAATAACAGCCTGAGAAAGTGGATACCACAAACCATCACAAAAACGTAAGCTTTAGGAAAGAAGAAAAAGAAAAAGAAAAGAAGACATGGTAGAAAAATAACAAAACCGCACCAAAGACCCCACGGAACAAAAAGCAAGAAGGAAGATAAGGTGAGAGCTGTCTTTACGCTGATTGCAATGACCTGGTTGTATTGCTGCTTTTGAAATACCAGCAATTTCTTTTCAAATTCATTTGAAAAGAAACTAATCCATTGCTCTGATAATTCCTTTCATTTCTGATCTCTTGGGGAAGTTTTGAGGGGATGCATTTTTTTAAGGTTTTAGCTGCACATTGCCACTGGGTGGTGCTCAAAGTCCACAAAAGCTCTTCGGAAACAGTAAGTGAAAACCAAGGCAGCCACTGACTGGTTTTCAGATACACAACATCTAAAATGTGCTTTTCTCTTGCCTTCTCTTGTACGTGTATTGATGCATAAAGAAGCACAAGCACTGAAGGAAAGAAAGTGGCCATCTTTAAAAAGAAAGTACAATATCTCTATAACTGAAAATAAATAAAAATAAACAAAAACCAGTCAGCTAGGAAAAAGACCATTCGAATGGATTTTAGAGATCAATAAGGTGCAACCTCCTTGAGCAGAGGGTGTGATTGGTGGCTTACAATAATACTGGGATTGAGAATCTTGCACAAAGGTTTCGTTAGGTTTAATCAGCTTTCTTCCATTGCAGAGGCACTTGCCAGGTCTGCAGCTGTAATTTGCGTGTGCACACTGTGAGGATGTGTGCATACTATGGGTATAAGTAAAACATGTCCCTAAGAAGGCCCAGAGGCTGTCCTCGGGGCCCAGATGGTCCATCTGGCTCCAGCAACTGTCCCCTGGGGAAAATCAAATGCAAAATGTCACTCAAACAACCAATTATTACACCGTTTTAGATAAGGCAACTTGCACTTTCCCCTTTTGTCAAAATCCTGAAAGGAAAGGTTGCAAGCCAGAGGAGAAAAGAATACTGAGCTTTTCAATATCTATAGAGCACGTGCCAAAAGGTCCTTTGACAATGAGAAGATGGACATCTGGGTGTGTTTTGACTGGCTCCAGCTCTATTAGCAATTTTTTTTGTAGCTATACTAGCATTTTTCTGATGTTTAGTGTTTTTTTTTCTCATGCTGACTTATCTAATATATATTTAACAAAGTGTAATTGAGCAACAATAAAATAGCTGGTGGTTTGGAGTAATAACAAAATAGCTAACACTTTGAGACCACGTGTTATATGCCAGGTGCTGAGTATTTGACCCTCTTGACCCTTTTAATACTCACAACAACCCGAAGAAGAAGATATCGTCTCCACTTTTCAGGTGCAGAAACAAAGCCGCAGATTGAAGATTAAGAAACTTGTGCAAGGATACAGAGCTAGGAAATGGCCATTCCTAGCTCAGATACCTCTCAGCAGCAGACTCCCTATAAGGACATTTCACTGAGGCCTCAGGATGACCTCGTTACAGAACTCAGCCCAAGAGACATCCTGCTTAGGAGCTAGACCCTGACAGCTCCCCCCCCTCAGTCAGCAGTCCCTAGGTCCATATGACACACACACCCCCCCCCCCCCCCCCCCGTCAGCAGTCCCTAGGTCCATAATACAGTACCATGACCTGAGGATGAAAGCAGGCAATGTCCTGGCTCCCTAAGGGAAGGTTCCACCCAAAAGTGGCTCACCATTCCCTCTGTGCCTTCTAGAGAGGCTCAGCAAACAGTCTACCATTCTACCACTACTCTCCATTTTTGTCCCACTGCAGTAACTGGAGAGTACCCCCAATTTTTTAATTTATTTACTTATTTCTTCCAAGAGAGGCGAGGATGAGGAAAAATAGACACTCTCAACAGAATCATCTTAACCATGATCCAGCCCCAGCCAGTCAGGGCCATGGCATGTGCACACAAGCCCAGCAAGTGCTAAGTCCTAGAATGTGAACTCAGGACCTCTTCATGTGGCCTCAGCATCACGGAGCTTTGTGTTACAGCTGCACCACCATGGCTGGCCAACCTCACTGCTTTAAACCTATGAAACACAAGTAAAAGTCGTTATGTCATAGATGTTTGCAGAAATTAAATGTTAACATGTATAATGCTCCTTACAGTGCCTAGCATGCTGTACAGCTAATAGGTACAAGCTAATAACTGACAATTATCATTCTCACTGATCCAAGATCTCCAGGCAGGAACTTGTTTTGCTAATCACAGCCTCCTTACCTGCTTTCTCTCTCCACACATGACCAGCCTCTACCATGAAAGCATCCTCACCTCCACATATTTTCCTTCCAATGAATCTTGCACCTGGCTGACAAACTAGTGCCAGTGAAACACCACTAAAGGGGCCAGCAGGCAGCATAGTGGTTATGGCACTAGACTCACACCTGGCTGACCACTGTTCAATTCTCAGACTTGGTGATTTGAGAATCACACCAGGCATGTGTGCATGTGTGCCCAAATTTCCATGAAGAGAATGGAGGAGAAAGGATGGCAGCATGACCAACACCTCATAGGATGATTTCTCTCTTTC
>NW_006159559.1:9712527-9714669 GCF_000334495.1 Tupaia belangeri chinensis
ACATGTCCCAACGCAAAAAACCTAAAAAAAAAAAAAAAGGCTAGGATTATGACAGTTTTTATACACATAAATAAAGATGACACTAAACATTTCTTAGAAGCTGTATTTCTATATCCTTGGGCCAATATTCAATGCTCTGTACAGTCTGCTCCTACCTTCTCATCAACTCTTGCTTTATTCTAATTGTGACACCCAGTCTCTCAGTACCTTTGTACACACCATTTCTCCTGCCTATATGCGCACCCCATCTATCAAACGTTGGCTTAGCTCTTAACGCGTAGGTTAAATTCTACTTTCCCTCAGCCTGAAGTAACTTTTTCTTTTAGTAGGAATTTCCACAGTTTTCTTTTTTGACTATTCACTTGTTTTAGTGCACTTTTTTTTTGTTCTTCTACCCTTGTTTTTACATTTTCTCAGGTAAATTATAAGTAGCTTGAAGGCAAGGACTGTTGAAATATATATAACAATTTCAGTAGCTAAAAGACCTGAACTGACGTATAAGAAGCTCTGATGGAATTTTTCACCAAAACAAAGCTGGAGAGAATGCCTCCCCCACCCTAGTAGGGATATAATTGTGGTTCCCAGGGACCGAGGGCCTGAGAGCTAAGTGGAAGCTTCTAAGCAGGTGAGTGTGAGGTGCTCAGTGCTTCTGAATTTCCTGGGGTAGTGAGGTATCATTGGGTGTGCCAACATGAGAAAATAGCAGACTCACTGGCACCAAGCACTTTAGCAGGTCAATTTCCCTCAGTCAGGCTGTGGCCAGCAAAGCACTGTAACAAACTTTTAAGGACTTAATGGAAATGGCTATTACCAAGAAATATAAAAATCATCAAGAAAAGATGCACAGGATATTTCCAAAGATGGTTTTAAGATTCCCAAATATAAAGCTATTCTCTGATTAAGCATCAGAGACCTAGGCCAGGTTGTGAAAGAAAATATGTGCTTACTTTAATCTGTACCTCTCCCTACAAGTGTGACTTTGGTCTTCCAAACACCACTTGCTCTGAAGGAAATAAAGTAAGGAGGCCACGTCTTAGGATGTCTTAGGATGTTTTTTGATCATTTATAGCACCTGCATCGCTCCAATCTGGGTAGGCTATACTGCAATCCTGTGGCTCAGTAGAAGCGAGGTTAATATTTCACTTGTGCTACCTGTCCATTGCAGTGGGGAGCTTGGCTGCCTGTAGTCATATAGGGACCCAGGCTCACAGTGGCTCCAACATATGGAATATCCTAGTGCCTGTGGGAGGCAAAGAGAACGCATCCCGCTTCAGAAGTAGAAAGCCACTTTTGCTTACAGCTCGTTGGCCACAACTAGTTACATGGCTCTACCTACCTGCAAGAGGGAAAATAAATTAATACATGGACCCCTTAGATTATGACAGTTGTTATACAAACAAAAAAATGACTGGACACCAAAAATTTCTTAGAAGCCATATTTCTATATCCATTTCTGCATTTATCCAAAATGCCTTAGATATGCAGCCCTTCATTTCTCCTCTTATGGGTATACTTATGGGTTCTATAGAAGGTATAGGAAATTCAGTAATGTAATTAAATCTAACTCAGCATAAGGAAGGGATACATTGTGCAAGTAGTATTTTTAATTCCTGAATTGGGTCTTCTGAACTACATGAGCACCTGTCAGTCTGAATTAATAGTCATCTAGATTGTCTCTGATGATTGTGATTAATGGAATGATTACTGCATGTGACTAAATGGAATACCTTCTCTTTACCTCCTGAGTAGAAAATGCACAGATAACAAAGATTCAAATTTGCTTAGCCAAGAGAAAGGTTAAAGACAACATTTTCATTTATGTGTGGCTTTATGGAGTTGTTATTCGTGCTGGTGGCAACTTTTATTGGCTGCCTGCAGTGGGAACGAAAATGCACTATTGATGAAAACCCCATAAGCAGCTGCTTTTATGTAAAAATTGGAAGTGACATGAATCTATCAGGAAATTCTTCTAATTGGAGTGAAGTTGAAACTCCAGAGACTAAAGGTAATAATCATTGTTGCTTTCTTTTGCTGATACTTAGCTCGAAATGTTTATTCAAAGGAGTTAAAGAGAGAGTAAGTGCAAAATATAGAATTTTCGAGCACCGCTTCAAAATTAAGTCCTAACATCCTTAGGGAAAG
>NW_006159559.1:9714700-9732860 GCF_000334495.1 Tupaia belangeri chinensis
AATTTTGAAAGCACAAATAGATGTCACTGGTCCCCACTCTTATTTGAGCTCTTATACCAAAACTAAACAGGGCTTTGAAAATCATCCGAGGCAGCAGTTCTCAGTCAAAGAGGCACATTAGAACAACCATATACTTTGAAAGCACTTATCTGCTTGGGCTCAAGCACCAGGGATTCTGATCCATTGGTCCTGAGGTTGGGCACAAACCTCTGCAATTTTTGGAGTCCTGGGTAAATATATGGCTTTTTTAAAAAAAAAAATTAGAAAGCACAGTCATAAAGTTTCCTTAAAGAAACAGGGAATTCTGCCCTCTGTCCTCTAGTAGAATTTGAAATTACTAATGTAGCCCTATTCATTTAAATGGGGAAACTGAGTTAGACCACCACACACCCACACCACAGAGACAGTCATTATCAGAGCTGAAACGGTGTCTAGGAGTTTCCTAACCAGTATTAATTTCCCATTACTTGCAGCCAGATAAGTAATCATTAAATCCTACATGTCAAAGTTACTTTCTGAATTGTGTATAGCAGTCCAATTTTCCTGGAAGAACATGTCCTGTACTTAGGGGTCAATATGCAGAAGTCCACCATGGTGTAAGGGTGGATGGGAGAATGTGGTTACTAAGAATAAGAAGAGGTTGAAATCCCTTTTTTTTTTTTTTTTTTTTAAAAAGGGTTGAAACCCCTTTTTTTTTTTTTTTTTTTTTTTGAGAGGTTTTCACTATAGGGCGCATGCACTCACCAGACAGACAGAGAGAGACAGAGAGACAGAAAATGAGAAGTCGCCCCCCAGTGGGGATGACCACACCACAATCCCTTCTACTCCATTCTCCTCTCAGGATCTTGGGCACACATGCACACATGCCCGGCATCAGTTTTAAGCCACCAGGTCTGGGACGCAAACCGCAGTCGACTACATGGGAGTCCAGCGACATAGCCATTACGCTAACTACTGGTCCCGAGGTTGAAATCTTTAAATCCATCAGCAGCTGGACTCTCGGAAACCAGGAAGGCATTGAATTAGCCTATGCCTGGTTGTGAGTCTCCTAAAAATTAAGGCAAAGGGGCAACAAGCTGGCTGACTTAAATAACATTCATTTTCTGCTCTAATAAACATAGAAAACTATGTTAGATAAATCTTTAATGAGTCAAGGAAGCATATGTCACAGGAATCTTGATGAAAAAGCATGGAAGTAGTTTAACTGACTTTCTTCACTGACTTAAAAATAATGGATAATTCTTTCTACCAATCCTCTTACATATATTAAGAGCGAAAGTTCCCTTAGAGTGGCAGATGAGCTCCTTTTTTATCCTCACCTATTAATTTTTTAACTAAAAAAATTGCCAATTCTATTTTGATATTTCACAATACAAATGAAAAGTGCACTTTTTTGTCCCCTTCTCTCCTCCAAAACTGCTCCTTTTTCCTTTGTTTCTTTCTTTTTTTTCTTTTTTAATAGGAAGAGAGAGAAAGCCTTTTTTGTTGGGCTGTTAGAAAACACCCAGTAATAGCACCATGATAACCTGGTGAAGTAGAACACGTTCATATAAAACTGACATATAAAGGCCTCCCTTTCATCCCTATCTGTCTGGCTGAGTCAGTCCTGGCCGAGTAGGCACCATCAAGAGATGGGTGAGAGGTATCATCTTTGGGGGCCCTGCCATCTCGGGCAGGTGGCCTCCCACTGGTGACCTCATTCCTGGAGCAGGTCCTACTGGTATCATCTCAGGAGGAGGAGGGCCCATCATAGGCATCATGGGAGGGCCTCCCACATGGGGTCCTGGCACCATGCCAGGGCAAAGAGGACCCAGGAGACTTAGGGAAGATGAGATTATCGCTGCTGTAGGGGAGGAGCAGAGAATGAAGTAGGAGTATCTTCCCTTGTTGAAATGCATCTTTTTTTTTTCAATCAGTCAGGCTCTGTGGATGCTCTTCCATTCAATTCTGATCATAGTCTTTCACATTCTTTTTGTTTCCTACCACTGCAGTTGTCTTTCTCACAGATGGAGAATCATGGGTGAGACATGTGTCACAGAAGTCACAATAAAACGTAGGTGTGCCATTGGCCGTTTGATTCCCTCATCTATGAACTTTAGCACGGCTTCCACAGGTCCCAGCCCACCGCACTGAACTATGTGCCAGAAGACTGGACTGTCGTTCAGGCCAGGCGGTATCACGCCTCAGAGCTCCTAGACAAGCTGCTGCCTCTGACTGGAATGTCCTGGGGCTATCTTCTCTGCCTTTGAAATCATGTTAAGGATCAAAACCCAAAAGCTTACACGTTACCACCTCTGCAAAGTTGCTCCTGCCTCAACCTCCTGCCCCACCCAGGCAGATCTCTGTGCCCATCTCTTAACCAAAATTGAGTCATCGTCTTAAAACTATTCTGTCTACCACGCACATATTTGAAATTCAACAATTACATTTCTTTTACTTAGGTTAAACCCAAGTAAAACTGAATGGTAATTTTTTTTACTAAAACAGCATATGTAACATGATCACTTTGGGCTGCACATTTACCATCTCTGTGTGTATATCCACCCTTATGAAAGGGGGCACAGGATGTAATAAAGCAGAGGCGTTTACTTGGGCTGGTTAGAGTTGTAACCTGGGAGGCACAGTGCTCTGGGACCTAATGGTTTTTAAACAGCTATTATTTTAAAGGCAAACAACACAGTGGGATGGGGAGATTATATCAGTTGTTTGCCAAGATTTACATTGGTGCAAAATAGTTAACAAGATGTCTTGCAGGAAGAGGACTGGGTAACTCAGGGGATATAGTTTAGTGTCTTCCTGGGATCTAGCGGGGTGGGGGGTCCAGGGAAAGCATGACATCTGGATTGTTAGCTTTATGGTCTGTGTGTTCTTAGAAAGTGCACATCACAAGGTGGGGTGACAAATAGTTTAGAGGTATTACAATCTTTTCTTGGGAAGAATGTACATTTAGCAGGGTTAAAAGTTCAGAAACAGCTGAAGCATGACCGCATCCCAATTTCTCTCGCCCTCTCAGCCAAGGACGTTTTTAGAAAATGCCTTTAAGATAAGCCTCTATCAGAAGAAGTTTCTAATCTGAAGATTTCATTTTAGCTTTTCAAATAAAGTAGTCACTGTTTGTATGCTTCGAAAATCCATGAGTATCACATGAAGATGTGCAATAGTTAAGTGTAAATAAGAAATTAAAAAATAAAGTGTTTTACTCTGAAAATGTTCCACCCGTTTCTTGCTCAAACCTTGGAACAGACTGATTAGAAACCTTGGGAAAAGGCCGCTAAAAATGGACAAAACAGTTTTAAGTTACCTGCTGGTCTTTTACCTGTGAGTATGAGAACAGGCATGAAAGAGGACGTACCGTCATAGAGAGGGTATCAGAACCCCCTTTGGAGCCCCAATGACACTAACTCCTTCCAAGCTGCAATGAGTGTCTGCGATTAGTCTGGATGTACAGAATTCTTCAAGTGAGTTGTGACTGGGGGGAAAGTAAAGAAATACTATTATAGAGCATTCTAGAAATACACAGCAGATTGTTAATGCCCCTTCTAAACTGTCTTGATCATACATTTATAATCTTTTTGTAATAGAACTTTAATCCACAACTCTCCTGAATTTTCAGGCTCCTCACCCTTCCCAAAGAATAATTCTGAAAAACAAAGGAGGCATTTGGAATTAAAGAGGGTCTAGGGCAACCCAGAGAATTTCAGAAATGAGTTCACAGAAAAGGAGATTTTCATGTTCTCAATGTGGGATCCCCAGTCTCTAAGAAGGTCTCCTTGACTCCACCTTTTTTTGGGGGGAGAGATTTTTGCTATAGGGCGCGTGCGCTCGCCAGACAGACAGAGAGACATAGAGACAGAAAGCGAGAAATCACCCCCCAGGGGGGATGGTCACGCCGCAATCCCTTCTCCTCCATTCTCCTCTCGGGATCTTGGGCACGCACGCACATGCGCCTGGCGTGAGTTTTAAGCCACCGGGTCAGGGATGCGAACCACGGTCGACTACGTGGGAGTCCAGTGACATAGCCATTACGCTAACTGCTGGTTCCCCTGACTCCAACTTTTACAACAAATTGATGCTATCATTCTTTTTTTTAATTGGTTTTTGCCTTAGGGCACATGTATTCACCAGAGAGAAAGACAGACACAGTGAGAGGGAAAGTGAGAAATCACCCCCCAGGGGGATGACCATGCCACAATCCCTTCCCCATTCTCCCCTGGAATTTTGGGCATACACACACACACACACACACACACACACACACACACACACATACCGGAGTGATTTTCAAGCCAGCAGGTCTGGGACACGAACCATAGTCAGCCATGTAGGAGTACAGTGACGTAACCACTATGCTAGCTACCAGTCCTACTTATTCTTCTGTTTTTGTTAAAATTAGGTCAAACTTAAAGGTAAAAATATGTTGCTTCTATTCTAAAATATAGTCATAGATTTACCTTTCTGACATCTGAGATAAAAGAGTCTGAAAACTTCAAAGATTTATGCAACTGACTGGTGCCCTTAGGAAAACTGTGGAATTGATACTGAATTTCTTCAAAGGCATGGAGTAGAATTCTTTGAAAGGGGAATTCTTGAAATGCCCAGTCAGAGACTCAAAGCTGCCCGACTTCCCTGGTTCTTTGCCACGACTTTGCCTCGTTTCTTTCTCTTCCCTCCATGCTTCTGGGGGACTAGAGGCCAATTAGGATAGAACAGAGGTCCAGCTGTCTCCCCTCTTGATTGCCATAGACTCGAAAACAAATAAATAAATAAGTAGTGACCCTTCTCCTGATCACAGGAGGGAGAATGGACTTGGCAGAATAAGCCTATGAATGTGCTTATAAATATTTTTTCTGTTCAATAATGTAAACAATGAAGACAGAAAGTCAAATAAGATCATTTTAATGGCATTTTACACATCTTAAATTAGTAATAAGAGATTACCAGATAATTAATTCTATTTTCCATCCTTTGCTTGCTCAATATTTTTCAGGATTTCCCTTTCCTGAAAGTTCAATAGATACTTTTGTTAAAAATGGTAAATCAAACACAAAGGATTTTGTTTGTTTTTTGAGACTTTTTTGTTTATCTGGTCCCCTAGCCAATTCTTCTCCACCTTTCATGTCATGGCACATAGAAAACAAAGGGGGGATGACTGGAAGGGATTTGGGGATGTGCATATGGGACTTCATAAAGAAAAACTTTTTCTTTGGAAAAAAATACACACTTTCAATTTTGTCTAAAAGTTTCAAACAAAAAATTTTCAGATAATCCATGATACATTTGAGGTTATTTTTTTTCTTGATAGCTTTTTGTCAAGTTTTGTTTTTTATTAAAATGGCTACATGAAATTCATCAGCAAGACTTTTTAGTAACAATCTCTTCAAATTGTTTTTATTTATTTATTTATTCATTTTTATGTTTTGCCCGTAAGTCATGTGTGCTCAACAGAAAGATACAGAAAGAAGGAAAGTAAGAAATGGAGCTGGGAGATGACCATGCCACAATCCCTCTCCTCCGCTCTCCTCTTAGGCTGGCACATACGTGTGCCCAGCATGAATGAGTTTTAAGCTACCAGGTTTGGGACTTGAACCACGTAGTTGGCCATGTGCAAATCCAGTGCCTTAACCATCACACCACCTGCTGGCCCCACAATCTCTTTAAATTTTTGATAGTAACTGCCAGGAAAAAAAAAAAAATCTAAACCCATTATGTCACTATCATTCGAAACTTTACAATACTTTATATATAAAGGACCTATTGATTTTTTTTTCTCATTGACAAATGTAATGTTGATATTCTTGTAATGGTAGTGAATTTGAAATTTAACTTTAGCTTCCCAGATATTTCAAATAATGTTCAAGCTATGATTTGCCGTGTGCACATGCACTCACCCTCTCACCCCACAGCTAGTTGGATGCTACTGAAACATCATATCAGAAGCAAATGAACAGACAAATAAGGACAAATGTGCCAGTGAGGTAGACCCACCCTGACAGGCATCCCAAGGAAAGTACACTTCACAGCCTCACCTAACTTCCAGAAGCTCCACAGCTCCCTTATCCACAAGGGGCAGCAGTGAGCTCACAGAGAACTCATGAAATACATCAGTCGGCTCTTGGGAAGGTTCTCTTTGGCCAAGCTCGGCTTCACGGAGCTGTGGTGAGCACTGTCTTCAGCTTCAGGAACCACAGGGAGCACATTCTGAGGCCACTCTGCCCAACCAACTGGTGAGTGCATCTCTGATATTTTGACTCTCTTCCACATCAGATTGTGGTCACTGACCCATGGTCACTAGAATAACTGCAGAGTAACCCTAACTTAATTTAGACAGTTAAAAATATTGCACTGCCTAACACTCAAAGTTACTAGGCTTTAGTTCCTCCCACCATAACTTGAATTCAGGCACCTTCCAGCAACCTACAGCCTACCTTGTTTCCTCTATCCTCTCACAAAGATGTGCTATGCTTCTAGGTCAAGCCTAGGTTCTATTTCTTCTTCTGCATTAAACCCTCTGAAGTCCTCATGGGCAAACCATTACTTCTGTTCTGCCTCCCAGTTCATCTCTGCTTCCCACACCCAGTCTTAATGTCAGCTTGGTCTAATTATCCTCAACATGAGTTGTAAACGATTTTTAAAAAGTGCATCAAAGTAAATTTGCGCATACTGAAATCCTACTTATTGTCAACTGAGTTGAGAATTAATCACTGTTCACAGGCAATTTACAACTAAATAAGTGACTAATTCAAACACACTTTCTGATCGGGATCATTTAGAAAAAAAAATTGATGCCATTTTAGTGTTTCCCATTTCACTATCCTACTTTCTGGTAACATCCCATTAATGGAAACAGCTTTAAAATAACAGAATGTCTTCTTCGGAAACGTTCTTACAAATGTCTGATTTTGTGCCAAGCTTTTTGCTACCTCTTTAGTAGCTCTTCTCCTGGCCGCCATTTACCTCTTCCCTCTTCCCAAACCCCCAGCTTTAAAGTCCTGGGGTAAGTCCTGGAATTCAGGCTTAATAGTAAAGTACTTTTCAGAACAAATATTTTTTGGAGGGGCTTAGAAGCGGAATTCATTTAAAAAATCTAATAGCCATTTCCTTTTTATGTTTCCCATTTTGAAGTTTGAAGCAATAATTAACTTTTCTCTTTGCTACCAGAAAACTCCGACCCAGCTTAACTTCTTTGTGAAAGTAACATTTAGTATTTACAGCTCCAGGGACCAGCAGATGGTGTAATGCTTACATCACTGGATTCCCATGTAGTCAACCATGGTTCGAGTCTTAGACCCAGCAACTTAAAACTCATGCTGGGCACATGTGTGTACATGCCCAAAATCCTGAGAGGAGAATGGAGGAGAAGGGACTGAGGCATGGCCATTCTCCCTGGAGGTGATTTCTTGCTTTCTGTCTCTCTGTCTCTGTCTCCTAGTGAGTACATGCTTCCTATAGCAAAAATCTCTACACCTGGTGAATAGGGGGACATGAAAATCCTACTAGAACAGTGGAATCTGTGTTTCTCCTCCTGAGAGCTGGGATATCTGCGAGGTACTAATTAAATTCAAAACACAAGTGTCTGAAGGAGGTGATGAGTAAGTCAAGAGGAGCATAAAGCTGAGGCTAAAGTTGCAACCTCCCATAAAAATCAGCAGACATTTCACAGTTCAGATTTCTTTCTTTCTTTTTTTTTTTTAGCGGTTTTTGCTATAGGATGCATGCACTCACTAGAGAGACAGAAAGCAAGAAATCACCCTCCCCCCCAGAGGGATGGCCACGCCACAGTCCCTTCTCCTCTATTCTCCTCTTGGGATCTTGGGCACACACGCACATGCACCTGGTGTGAGGTTAAACTACTGGGTCTGGGACTCAAACCATGGTCGACTCCATAAAGAGTCCAGCAACATAGCCATTACACCAACTGCTGGTTCCAATATTTCATTTCTTTTAATATGATGGCATTTCAACCTGAGCAAATCTCCAACAGAGCTCTGCTCGGTGTCCAAGGAGAGGTAGGAATTTTTAGGCGTTTTAGTCTATTTTTGAGTTGCTACCAGAATACCTCAGACGGGGTGTGTTATAAAGAAAATGGGGGGTTATTTGCAAAAGTGCAAAAAGTATAAAAAAATGCAAAAAGGCTTATTTGCACCAGTTTTGGTGACTGGACAGTCTAAAAGCATCACAAAATAGTTAAAGATGGAACTTTTAGCAGAGAAGATCATGTTCAGTAACCATGAGTGAGTTTCTCTTGTTCTAGTCTCTTTCTCTCTGCTTCTAAACCCACCAGAACTCAATCATTGGGGCCCTGACCGAATGACCTTATCACACCCAAAGGCCCTACCCTGGGACACCACTGAAGGATTAAGTTTTCACTTAACACCTTTATAACACCATCAAGTCACAATTCATAAATGAGGGAGGAGGGCATTAGAACTACAGCAGTAGGTAAATCAAAAACTTTACACCTGTGGGGGAAAATTGAATTTGAAAAAAGCAGTACAAAACTGGAGATGTCCAGGTTTCCACATATTCTCAGTCCCTGGGCAACCAAAGCTTTTTGTATCTTCTGTATTCATGCAATTGGCAGGTGGAGATGGTGCCGCATGTCCTGACTAAGTGTGACTCGTTGAAAGAGCGCTAAGAAAGTAAACATGCTGTACTAATGTCAACTGACTTGATGTCGGGTTTTTTTTTTGTTCTTTTTTGTTTTTTCTTTCTTTTTTTTTTTTTTTAAATGACTGGACATCTCTGGTCCTATTGAGGTTTGTGGTCATAACCAATTTTTTCATGTCAGCTTCATGCTCATCTACATGTTTTCTTTGGTTTTACCTTCCTGTTCTTTACCAGATTGTGTACATCCCTTCTAGTTTCCCCATAGTGATAAAAATAACAAAATAAAATTGTATTTAGAGCAACATTTTTTCTGGGAACTACCCGCACCCCCCCCCAAGTACTACAAGAATAATTAAGACATCAACATTCAGAATCTCAGATATCCACTAAAATTGTCAAGAATTTAAGACATTGTGTCTCTCTAAAATGTAACAGCAGTCATATTAAGATGATGAGATAATGCAAAGTGAACTGGTGGTCTTTTAAACTAACTTATCTTGAGGTGTCAATGGCCACATCACCTCTGTCGGATGTGTTGTCTTTTAAAAAGATGATGCTTGGGAGCGGCTGCCACGGAAAAGTTCACAGTTTGCATTTTACTCAAAGTTGCCCAGCCAGGTGGTAAAGGCTGATGAATATCCAGCTCCCTCTGCCTCTGCCTCTGCCTCTGCCTAAAGTGAAAGTCCCTTTTCTGGGCCATTTGATTGTAAAGCCACTTACTCAAGGTGCTGTTCTTGCCTAGAGCTATGGAAGCTTGAGGTCTTAACTACAGTTGATTATTTAGATTCCAATATGCGGACAAGGGGGGTTGAAAGTGAATAGCGTCCTGGCTTTTACTTTCTGCTTTAATCCTGCTCTGACACCTCTGAGGCTACAGACTCCTCCAGCAGCCCTTCTTGTCTCCCTCCCCTCTGACATTTTTTTCTCCCCCTTCTTTCTCTGCAGCTTCATTCTTCTTTGTCCTCCCTTCCCTTTTTCCCTTATCTTTTTGGACCTTTTTCTCTCACTCTGCAGAGACAGGCTGAAGGACTGGTGCCATCCCTGTTTTAATGACCTTCTCCTTGAATTCTGATCATCAGTGAGGGATGTCCTCATAACCACTTTGGAGTATCTGTTGAAGGTCAAATCTTGACACAACTATGAAGTAGAAGTAGTATGAAGTCTTGCTTATTTGTTTTATCCTTTTAACATCCTGCCAGATACTTCTCTCTCTCTGGTTACCAGGGTTCAGGGCCTCTCCCAAGCTCTCAGTACAGAGAGAACGGAGCAGGACTGAGATTAGAAGTGGATCATAGCAAGAGGATCCTGTTGAGGATGCCATCCTCTGTCTTTCTCGCATGTGGAAGAAATAAATTAATAAACATGAGAGGAAGAGAGGAAGGAAGAAAGGAAGGAAGGAGGGAAAAAAGGGAGGGAGGTAGGAGGAAGGGACTGATGGGCTCGGGATACCATATTTGAGCCAAAGGATTCTCAAAGGAGAGAATTTGGGGTTGTTCTTTGACTGAAGTGAAGATGGAGTTTTGCTGTTTGTTTTGTTTTGTTTTGTTTTTGTTTGTTTGTTTGGAGGTTTTGTTTGTTTTTAAAGAGAGATTTTTGTTATATGGCATGTGCACTTACCAGAGAGACAGAAAGCAAGAAATCACTGCTTGGGGATGGTTACACAGCAATCCCTTCTCCTTCATTCTTTCAGAATCTTGGGCAAACACACATCCGTGCCTAGTGTGAGTGTTAAGCCATCAGGTCCAAGACTTGAACCGCAGTGAACTATGTGGGAGTCCAATGGCAAAACCATTATGCCGTTTGCTGGTCCCTTGGTTTTTTGTTTACAGAAGTACCCCTCAGACATGCTTACTCTGCATTCAGTATTTCTTTCAGGTATTTTTGACAGATGGGCTTGGAACAAAATTGTTAGTTTCCATGCCCACCTGTCTTCCTCCTCTCTGCTTCTGTATCTGATATTATAGTATTTTCTGTAGAGCACAGAGCTTTTAACTTGATTATCCCCAAAACCGTAATGACTATTTTTTCAGACAGGCTTATCCAGAATCTACCCTTGGTGGTCCAGCATCTGTTCTTCCCCACGTCACATTCTCACTCTCCTAAAGCAATCCTACTCACCCTGCGGTTCTGAATCCACCAACTGCTGATGACCCTCTGACCTGTACCTCCATGCTGAGGTTTTTTCCTAAACTCATAGCACCATACTCATTGACTGGAAAACTGTGCTCACCTCGTATTCCTTAAATACTTCAACTCAGTGGGTCCCAAACTGAACTCATCATGTCCCTTCTGTGCTAGCACACAGACCTTTCCCTTTCCCAGCTATTGCCGCAGTCATCCACAGCCATCCAGAAGACCAGAAGTCATACCCACAGACACGTCTGTCTCTTCCTTATGCCTCTCACATCTGTGTCTTCCTCTTATCCCCGCTACCAGTAGGCCATCGCCATCTCTTGAGAAGATAATTCCAAAGGTCCCAACTAGTGATCCTCGGTCCAGTAGCTCACCTTTTCCAATCAACCTTTACTTGCTGCCAGAATGATTTTTCCAAACTGCAAAGCTGAACATATTCTTTTCAAAAAGAACTCATACTCCTACACGTAAGTACTCCTAATGCAAGAACTATGAAATGGAGTGTGGAAGGAATAGAAAAGCAAGATCTAGACAGCTTCATCCGCAGTATAGAATTTCTTTTTAAGCTGCTGGTTTTCTTCTTTTTAAGTTTTTTTTTTTTTTTTATGTTTTGCAACTTTGTATTTTATTCTACAATTTGCTCATTTTTTGTTTTGAAATAAAATCACATATCCCTCAGTCTTCAAACAAAATTGATACTGCAGAATGGTGTGTGTTTATCCTGCAGCTTCAGGAACGCTCAGGCTCTCCAATTTGAGAAGCTATGAACCTGGCTGAGATCCACATTCTCTGCATATTATTCCAGGACCTTCTTGACAGGTGCTTATTTGTCTCTACAGCTTCAGCCCTCCAATCTGCTCCTTGTAATCCAGTCACACTGAACTTTCTACAACTCTGTGGCCATCGTACTGTTTCCCATTTCAGGTTTATGCTGTTTTCTCAAACTAGGATGCACCTCTGCCCCAGCTATCTGCTTCTGTTCTAGACCCAGCTCAGGTATCACTTGCCCCAGGAAGCCCTCCATGACAACCTGCAATGGTCTGAGGTAGCCACCCCTCTCCCCATGCCACCAAAGTCCATGCCTGTTCCATAGCATGTATCTCCCTGGATTATAATCTTAAATTAATGTTCCTTCCAGGCTGAACATGAATTGCTTTAGGGCAGGGTCTGTGTCTTAATCATCATGGCCTTCCCAGGGCCAGTCCCATGCCTGCTCACAAGATGAGTAAGTATGGCCATAACATTTCACCCTAGTCTTACCAGGGTTGATTCGGCTGATCCTGATGGCCATGGACATGTCTCCTTCTTCTCTCACTATTCCTCTGTCAAATGGGGTGACCCTAAATGGACAAGTTCATGCCAGTCAAATGTGTCAGTGCTTTTTCTATCCTAATGGACATTATTTTAAAGAGATTTTTGCTATAGGGCACACGGGCTCTCCAGGAAGACAGAAAGTGAGAAATCACCACCCAGGACAGAGTGGCCATGCCACAATCCCTTCTCCTCCAGTGGGATCTTGGGCCTGCTCACACACACACTCGGTGTGAGTTTGAAGTCACCAGGTCCAGGACTCAAACCATGGTCAACTACACGCAAGTCCAGCAATGTAACCATTACGCCATTGCTGGTTCCCCAATGGACTCTTGAAACAAGCTCTCAAGATTTGATACCTAGTAGAACCTTAAAGAACATATGTTAAATATTTGAATAAACCAGTGATCAGTACTGTTGTTCTCCCAGATTAAGACTTGTATTTTCTCAGTCTTCCAGAGAATCTTGATATCTCTGAATCCTCACAATCTAACAAAGTATCAATAATTTAATAAACACATCCTAATGATTGAATGAAAAATGAACTAATATCTTCAAGTGTATTTTCATGTTTCTTAAAAACATGCACCGATTTTAACTTTTTACTCTGATACCTGGTGTGTCTACCTGTCTGCTGAGGAACTGGCTTGTCACTTGGAAATAGAATTTTCACAAATTGATGATGATTGAAGTTTCTTTTTAAAAACTTTATCTGTGACCACCATAATTTTTTTGAATTTCAGGCTCATTTAAGAGAAGAATTCTTGAATGGCTTTGATCTTCACCATGGCCGATATAATTTAATGGGTATAAAACCATTGTCCTCAAGGTAAAGACCCATGTTTCTAAGGATAAATGCTCAATAAATGTGGCTTTGGAGCATGGCACTACTCTGAAGCATTTTCATGAAATAAGTGAAAGTGCTTGGTACTCAACCTAGCACACAGTAAGTGCTCAGTGAATACTTTGTTCATCAGTTCATTCCAATGCAGAGCTGAATGTGGAGTATAAGACCTGACACCTCTGGAATTTGGGAGAGATGTTCAATTGTAGTTGAAGGCAATGATGCCTTCTCTTAGACATCATTTAATTATAGCTTGGTTGCCAGAGTCTAGTAATATGCCCTCCTTTTGTGGCCCAGCATAAGACAAATAGATAAATCTTCAGGACAGCCAGGATTTTGTCTTTCTCAAATCTGTGAGCAGTGTTCTCCTTTTTAACTCCCCCACCCCTTTTTTTGATTACATACTTCTATCCATAAAAAGTTTCTGATCAAACATCCCCAATATATGCATAATTATTTATTTATAAATGGTGTGCATATATTACCATACTAATACATCTGCTTTTAGAAATCCATCAAAATGGAAATTTAAAGGGATAATATAAAAGTGAATAGAAATAGAAATTCTCTTATTTTCTTTTCTCACCCCAATAGATTATCTTATAACCAGCCCACTGGTTGAAAGGTCTCATAGCTTCCTTTTAGAAGGCCTGGTTGGAGCAAGGTTTTCCAATGTCAATACTCTAAATATATGTGTTCCCAGCTCATCTGCTGCTCACTTTGTTTAATTAATCCTACCAAAAGCAACTGGTTTATGTTAAAGAAAAGAAATATAATTCAATGGTTGAATAATGAATTAAAAAGGCTTTATTTCCAGTGGAACCCCGTTTTCATAGGCATACTACATGCTATATTTTAATCCAAATGAAAAGAGATAGACTACTGATTATACTGAAAGATAAGGAAGAAGGCAAGAAAGCTGCAATATACCCTCAAAGAATGTTAAAATGGCATGCTATGGGAAAAGAGGGTTTTATCTTATAAGGCCATAAACACTGAGCAGCTTAATTTTCCATCCCAGGAAATCAGCAGCTTCAACGTGGCCCTTTACAAAATATTTAAGATTTGTGATAATAACAAGTACTGCAGTGGCATTCTGTGTGGTTCTCCACTTTGGCATTTCCCATTACTGTGGCCTAAAAGGGAAGGGAAAAAAAAGGATATTATATAGATGATGATAGATTTGGAAAATGTTTTTTAAAAATGTTTTTAGTCCACTCAACTTAACAGAGGCTTGCTACATTTCATGCCCTTTATTCAGGGAATATTTTCACTTTTGAAGGTCAGATATACATTGGGTACTATGCTCTCCCAATGTGCCCTCCACCACTGTTGTCTTCATTGTGGATAAATCCAGCCTGTACCCAAAAGCTGAGTCTTTAAGAATACAAGCACAGCCCCTACCTGTATAACTAGCCAACACAGGATGGGTCATTAGACATCTTGGCATTAAATCCTGTGGATGTGTTCTATGAACATTTCTCAGGCTACACTGTTACAAAGCACCTGGGACGCTTTAAGGTCTTACCTTGGAAAATGCTTTGGCCACACAGCATGTGGCCTCTGAGGTGATATTCTTTGGAACCAACATTGTTTTCTTAGACCTTGCTGGAGTGGGATATGCTCTGGAGAAGCAGCAGCCCATGCACTGATAAATTGGGGCACCTAACTTGGAGAAGTATCTGTTTTCCTTCAGCTTACATTCTGGGCAACCTTCAAGGAAAAATAAATAATAAATGTTTTTTAGAAAAGGTGAAGAATAAAATCATTCAATCAAATCTTTTTCAATGAAAAAAGATTCAGGGGAACCAGCAGTTAGCGTAATGGCTATGTCGCTGGACTCCCACGTAGTCGACCGCAGTTCGCGTCCCGGACTCGGTGGCTTAAAACTCACACCGGGTGTGTGTGCGTGTGTGCCCAAGATCCCAAGAGGAGAAGGGATTGCGGCGTGGCCATCCCCCCTGGGTGGTGATTTCTTGCTTTCTGTCTCTATGTCTCTCTCTGTCTGTCTGGCGAGCGCACGCACCCTATAACGAAAATCTCTCAAAAAAAAAAAAAGATTCAGAAAGAATCTATGACTTTTTCCTTATTATGAAAAATGATGATACATCTTCTTTTTCATCAAAAGTAAAAGGGAAATAAGTACTTTTAGGATATATGTTAAACTTCATATATAATATCTATTATTATGTTTGTGGGAAAACAATTTTTGCAGACACTCATGGGACTATGTTACAGTTGTTTTTCTCATGAAGAATAAATAGACTTTCTGGGGCCAGCAGGTGGCGTGGTGGTTAAAGCACTGGACACTCCCATATGGCCAACCAGGGTTTGAGTCTTGGACCTGGTGACCTGGTAGCTTACTCTCTCACTTTCTCACTTTCTCTTTCTTCTCTTTCTCTCTCTCTCTCTCTCTCTCTCTCTCTGTGTGTGTGTGTGTGTGTGTGTGTGTGTGTGTGTGTGTGTCTGGTCAAATGAAAATAAATGAATGAATAAATAAAATTAAATAAAAATAATTCTTTTAAAAAATGGACTTTCTATCCTAGTGATAATAATATGTCTAGAGGGAGCATAAAACTTGACTGATGAAAACATCATATTCATCTAAAAAGAGACTTTTGTGGACCCATAGATTGTGTGGAGGTTAAAGTAGCTGGATTCCACATGGCCAACGGCACAATTTGAGTCTCAAACTGGACGTTTGAAAATCACATCAGTATGTGTGTGTGCATGTCCAAAATCTGGAGAGGAGACTAAAGGGAAAGGGATTGCAGCATGGCAATCCCCCCAGCAGAGGTGATTTCTATTTCTTCTCTTCTCTCTCTCTCCCTCTCTCTCTCTCTCTCTCTCTCCCTCTCTCATAAGCTCATGCACTTTTAGCAAAAAAAAAAAGAGAGAGAGAGAATTTTAACCAGAGACAGAAGGCTATTTCTTTTTAAAATTTGCTATTGGTTTCCCCCTATAAAAATTTCAAATGCCGATAGAAAAAAATATGTCAGAATTAAGAAGGTGAATGTAGCAAGTCTGATATTAGATAAGGCATCTGCACATGGTGGCTGGACCTAAAATATTAACACTTGTCTAGACAGAAACCATAATCAAGAGTAATTCAAAATTTCGAAGCAGGTAGAATTGTATCAGCCACTGTATGAAAGCTTTCAACCAGTATAGCAACACAAATTTACTACACAATGGCTTTGTTTTTCTTACTTGTTAACCGATACAAAGACAATGTTAAAATTTTCTCAAATCTTGTGGGAGAAACATTGTTTTAAAAACTGAGATAAATTAATAAGGAGCATTTTCTTCTTCAAAATTCAGATAAATAATAAGGAATCTATTGCAGATGAAAATGTACAGGCTATTTAAATGGATATGTAAGATACCATTTTCACTGCACATTCTCTGAACCTAACTTAGTTGTACATTCACGGTCTACAAGTGCCAAGATATGTAACGAACAACGAAGATCTACCACACGTGAAGGAGGTAGAAAAGTAATTAATGAAGTTACTAAGGTACATCTAGATGTGTGCATTGCCCTAATTATTTTAAATCCAAATTTGGTCACGCACCGTGCATTAAAAACTCTCCATCAGGAAAGGAGTGGAGAATATGCAGAAACACAGACAATGTGGCCAAAATGACAACTGCATATTTTCTGTAGTAATCCATGGCTCTCCTGCAAAACAGATATGGCAAAATAACGACAACAACAACAACAATAATAATAATCTAAAATTGGCTTGTAAGTCATAATACAACCAATAGTTTTAATGTTATTATTACTAATCATCATCAATGTCTTGATCCTTTGGTTTTCAGCTCCCTAACTAGTCTAAAGCCATGTAAATTTTTTTAAAAAAAAGCTTCTCTTTAAGAAAGAGGTAGGGGGAGACCAGCAGTTGGCATAATGGTTGTGTTGCTGGATTTCCATGTAGTCAACCGTGGTTCGAGGCCCAGACCCAGTGGCTTAAACTCATACCGGGAGCATGTGCATTCATGCCCAAGATCCTGAGAATAGAGGAGAAGAGATGACGGTGTGGCCATTCCCTGGGGGGGGGGTGATTTCTTGCTTTCTGTCTCTCTGTCTCTCTCTGTCTTTCTGGCAAGTGAACAAACCAACCTTATAGCAAAAACCTCTCAAAAAAAAAAAAAAAAAGAGGGAGGGGGACCAGCAGATGGCATAACAGTTACATCACTAGACTCCCACGTAGTCAACCATGGTTTGAGCCCCGGATCCACAGCTTAAAACTCATGCTGGGCATGTATGCATATGTACCCAAAATCCCAAAAAGAGAATAGAGGAGAAGGGATTGCAACATGGTTATCCCCTGGGGGGTGATTTTTCACATTCTGTCTTTCTCTGGGTCTCTGGTGAGCACACCACTCAATAGCAAAAATCTCTCTAAGGAAAAAAAAGAGAAAGAAAGAAAGAGGTAGGAAATTGAATCTTTCTATTTTTCACTAAAACTGGTAGAATTGGGCATAATAATAATAATATCAATAAATCATCTCTTGAAATATATCAAGCTGTTAAGAAACATCAGTTTCCTTATTTGTAAAGCATGGAACTTAAAGTAGATAATAACTAAAGAATATATATATGTATGTATGTGTGTGTGTATATATATATATATATATATATATACACACACACATATATATGCATATGTAAACATATACACCACCTAAAATATACAACCATCTGAGGAGAATCACCTTCTCATTCCCATATTCCCAAGACGGAGAACAGAGGGAAAAGTAAAGTCACCTCTGCTTTTCATTCACTGGTGGTAGGTGAGCTCTTAGTCTCATTATCAATGAGTAAATGCCAACCCAGCAATGTGGCAAAAGCAGACAGCAGAGAACTGTGATCGAAGTTTTCCATTTATGTTTTCTAACTAGTGCATTTAGCACTTCTTGACTTACTTATACCTGTAGCTACAACTTTACTTAAGCATTCTGAGTGCGTGAGGTCAGGTTGTCTAAGGTCAGCTGAGTAACTGACCATATCCAGGCCTTGACCTCACTGCATCTGAAAATGGGAAGACAAGAAAGTGGTTTATGTCTCCACATGTCCCAGGAAAAATCTCACATAAGATCAAAGAGGCAAATTTTTATCCCCATTTTTTAAGTGGAAGCGTTATGAATTGCTTGTGCTTAAATCATGAGGAACAGGAGAAATAGAGCATCAATTATCAATAAAAAGACAATGTAGAACATTTAAAGAGATATTGGCGGAAGCCGCGGGGGCACGGCAGA
>NW_006159559.1:9733847-9736320 GCF_000334495.1 Tupaia belangeri chinensis
ACCGACTATCCGCACTCTATAGTAGAGAGCAATAAATCGGAGGACATAAAAACAGTGAAGGTACTTAATGAGAATAGGACAATGTGGAGTGGGGTGAGTGAAGAGAAGAGGATAGAGAAGGATAGCAAGTGAACAATAGAGAGACAGGACCTTAGTGAGAAATAGATAGGGCTTATAAACTGTTGATGATGACATGTATGGTATTCTTAACTGGATTGGTCTGGGAGGTGTTTCATGATGGACAAAGTATTTTTACAAGCAAAACGAGAAATAGCAATTGACTGTTTTATAAAAATAATTAGAATAATAAAGATAATGATTGGGGAAAACAGAAAGGATATGGAATGTTGAAGTGGGGAGATCAATGTCCCTGTACTGACTGACGTGCATGGCATTCCCCTTTGTTAATGTAATACACTGTAAAGTTATATGTAATCCAATGTAATATGAAGAAGATATGATGATAAAAAATAAAAAATTAAACATAAAACACACAAAAAAAAGAAATATTAATACCAGGGACCAGTGGATGGCGTAGTGTTTAAGGTGCTGGACACTCCCATGTGGCCAACTATGGTTCAAGTCCCAGACCTGGTGGCTTGCTTTCTCACTTTCCCTCTCTCTCTTTCTCTCTCTCATTCTCTGTGTCTCTCTCTGGTAAAATTTTTAAAAAATGAATGAATAAATAAAGTTAAATAAATAATTCTTTAAAAGAAAAGAAATATTAATATCAATTTTGCTGCTTTTCTTGGAAAATAGAAGAGAAGGGATTGGTTTCCAACTTTTTTTATGAGGTCAGGATTACCCTAATAGTAAAACCAGACAAAGACTGTACAAAAAAAGAAAACCATAACATATTCTGTCTCATGAAATAAGATTTAAAAATCCTAAGCAAAGTATTAGCAAATTGAATTAACCAGTGTATGAGAAGAATTACAGCATGATCAGCTGGGACTAATTCAAGATATACAAGGCTGGTTCAACATTTTAAAATCATTTGCTATAATCCACTATATCAACAGAATAAGGGAGAAAAAAATTGTATGATTATATCAATTAACCCAGAAAAAACACTTAACAACATCTAATCTTCTTTCATGATAAGAACTCTCAGCAAATAAGAATCAAGAGAATTATCTTAACTTGATAAAGAGCATTTTACAAAAATCCTACAGCTAACATCATACTTACTGGTGAAAAACCTGCATGTCTTTCCCCTAAAATGGGGAATATGCCAAGTCTGTCCACTCTCACCTCCCATTCAAGATAGTATTAAAAGCTCAAGACAGCACACTATGGCAAAAATAAACAAATACAAGGCACACAGATTGGAAAAAAAAGAAATAAAATGGTCTCTACTCAAGAAAACATGTTAATTTATGCTTTAAAAAATCAACTTCCGGGAACCAGCAGTTAGCATAATGGCTATGTTGCTGGACTCCCACGTAGTCAACCGCGGTTCGCGTCCCAGACCCAGTGGCTTAAAACTCATGCTGGGCGCGTGTGCATGTGTGCCCAAGATCCCGAGAGGAGAATGGAGAAGGGATTGCGGCGTGACCATCCCCCCTGGGGGGTTAATTTCTCGCTTTCTGTCTCTATGTCTCTCTCTGTCTTTCTTAAGAGTGCACACGCCCTATAGTGAAAATCTCTCCAAAAAAAAGAAAAATCAACTCCCAGGTACTACTAAAAATAACTTCTAGGACTAGTGAGTTCAGTATGATTGTTAATCAAGATCAATACACAAAACTCAATTACATTTCCTTATACTAAAAACAATAATTTGAAAATAAATTTAAAACAATACCATTTACAATTGCTCCAAAGAAAATAACATATTAAAGTATAAATCTAACAAAATGTGTCAGAACTTGCATACTGAAAATTGCAAAATTCTGATTAAATAAGTCAAAGAAGACTTAAATAAATGGAAAAGTAACTTAGGTCCATAGATTAGAAGACTCATCATGGTAGAGATGACAATTCCCTCCAATTTAGCCTATATGTTTAAATGAAATACCTATGAAAATCCCAGCAGCTTTTGCAGATATAGATGGGATAACAATAATAATAAAATGAAAGGCAAAGGATTTAGAATAGCTAAAGCAATGTTAGAAACCAAAAAAATGGGAGCAATTGCTATTTTAAGTATTAAGGCTTATTATACAGCTTCAGTGAGGAAGAGTTTTATGATGCTAGCTGACAGATAGGGACCAAAGGGACCAAATAGAGAACTCAAAAATAAGTCCAGACAAATAAGCTCAGCTGGTTTTTGACAAAGGCACCAAAGTAATTTAGCAAAGGAAGTCACCTTTTTTTTTGTAAGGTTTTTGCCATAGTGCACATGCGCTCACCAGCAAGAGATAGAGAGGGAGAGGTGAGAAATCACCCCCTAGGAGGGATGGTTACACTGCAACCCCTTCTCCTCCATTCTCCTTTTGGGATTTTGGGCACGCACACACATGTGCCTGGGGGG
>NW_006159559.1:9741465-9753231 GCF_000334495.1 Tupaia belangeri chinensis
AAAAAAAGAAATAAAATGGTCTCTACTCAAGAAAACATGTTAATTTATGCTTTAAAAAATCAACTTCCGGGAACCAGCAGTTAGCATAATGGCTATGTTGCTGGACTCCCACGTAGTCAACCGCGGTTCGCGTCCCAGACCCAGTGGCTTAAAACTCATGCTGGGCGCGTGTGCATGTGTGCCCAAGATCCCGAGAGGAGAATGGAGAAGGGATTGCGGCGTGACCATCCCCTCTGGGGGGTTAATTTCTCGCTTTCTGTCTCTATGTCTCTCTCTGTCTTTCTTAAGAGTGCACACGCCCTATAGTGAAAATCTCTCCAAAAAAAAGAAAAATCAACTCCCAGGTACTACTAAAAATAACTTCTAGGACTAGTGAGTTCAGTATGATTGTTAATCAAGATCAATACACAAAACTCAATTACATTTCCTTATACTAAAAACAATAATTTGAAAATAAATTTAAAACAATACCATTTACAATTGCTCCAAAGAAAATAACATATTAAAGTATAAATCTAACAAAATGTGTCAGAACTTGCATACTGAAAATTGCAAAATTCTGATTAAATAAGTCAAAGAAGACTTAAATAAATGGAAAAGTAACTTAGGTCCATAGATTAGAAGACTCATCATGGTAGATATGACAATTCCCTCCAATTTAGCCTATATGTTTAAATGAAATACCTATGAAAATCCCAGCAGCTTTTGCAGATATAGATGGGATAACAATAATAATAAAATGAAAGGCAAAGGATTTAGAATAGCTAAAGCAATGTTAGAAACCAAAAAAAATGGGAGCAATTGCTATTTTAAGTATTAAGGCTTATTATACAGCTTCAGTGAGGAAGAGTTTTATGATGCTAGCTGACAGATAGGGACCAAAGGGACCAAATAGAGAACTCAAAAATAAGTCCAGACAAATAAGCTCAGCTGGTTTTTGACAAAGGCACCAAAGTAATTTAGCAAAGGAAGTCACCTTTTTTTTTGTAAGGTTTTTGCCATAGTGCACATGCGCTCACCAGCAAGAGATAGAGAGGGAGAGGTGAGAAATCACCCCCTAGGAGGGATGGTTACACTGCAACCCCTTCTCCTCCATTCTCCTTTTGGGATTTTGGGCATGCACACCTGCGCTGCTGAAATGATTTTCAAGCCACTCGGTCTAGCATTCAAATCGTAGTCTGCCAAGTGGGAATTCAGCCTCTTAGCCACCACGCCACCTGCTGTCCCCAAAAGTCAACCTTCTTAACAACTGCTGCTAAAGCAATTGAGTATCTATATGCAAAAGAAAAAAAGAAAGAAAGAGAAGAATGAAAGAAAGAAAGAAGAAAGAGGAAGAAAGAAAGAGAAAAGAAAGAGAAGAATGAAAGAAAGAAAGAAGGAAGAGGGAGAAAGAAAGAGAAAGAAGAAGAAAGAGAAGAAAGAAAGCAGAAGAAATAAACCTCAACCTGAGCCTTACATCTTATATGAAAACTAACTCAAAATGGATCATGGACTTAAATGTAAAATGCAAAAATATAAAGTTTCTACCAAAAAAGAAAAAATTTAGGACTTGAGGTTTGGTTAGCTTTTAGACTTAACAGCAAACACATGGCCTGGGAAAAGAAAAATTGATAAATTGTACCTCACCCAAATTATGGGTTGATTCCCTGTTAAGGCAATGAGAATACAAGATAGAGACTGGGAGAAAATGGTTGTAAATCACATATCCAACAAAAGACTACTAGGATATATATTTTTAAAAAGTTTAAAAACTCAACAGGAAAAAAAAAAATAGGACCAACCCCATGGCACAATGGCTAAACACTGTGCACTGGGAGCTGAATTCCACATTGCTGAACATGGCTCATCTCCCCAGCAGCTTGAAAAACACTGGGAGGGTATGTGAATACCTTCCCAGAATCCTGAAAGTAAGAAGAAATGTAAGGAAAGGGATTGGAGCATATGTCCCACTGGTGGGGCACTTTCTCTTCTCTCTCTCTCTCTCTCTCATTCTCTCTTTCTCTCTTCTTTCACTTCTTCTTTGTCTTCATCTTTGTGCTTGTCTTCATCTTTTTCTTCATCTTCTTTCTCTCTTTGGTGAGCGCACACACCCTCTAGCAATTATAAATAAATAAGCAAACAAATAAGAAAGAAAACAAACCAGTTATAAAATGAACAATGCTTTGGAGATTTATAGGTGCAAAATAAACCCATGAAAAGTATTTAACATAATAAGCCAGTAAGAAAATGCAAATTAAGGGGCCAGCAGGTGGCATGGTGGTCAAGGGCACTGGACTCCCGCATGGCTAACCACAGTTAGAGTCTGGATCTGGAGACTTGCTTTCTCATTTTCTCTCTTTCTTTCTCTATCTCTCACTCTGTCCCTCTCTAGTTAAGTTAAAATAAATTTTAATATAAAGTTAAATAAAATAATTCTTTTTAAAAAATAAAAAAGAAAATGCAAATTAAAACCACAAAGAAATATTATATATATATATTTTAAATAAATATATGTTATTTGTGTTAACAAATAAGGGGTTTATTGTTGGTTTTTTAAATTAATAAATATTTTAAACGTTTTCTTACATAATTCATAAACCATCAAATATTGATACAGATAATCTCATAAACAAAACTTTGTTCTCTTCAATAAATTCTAAGTAAACAGCTTCTGAGATTCAAAAGGTTTGTGAACCACTACCCTAAGTAATATCCAAAGCCATAAGGAAATCTTCAGAATTAAACCTGAGTTTCCTTTTTAAACTAGTATCATTTCTGTGCTTTGATATTGCAGCCCATATATTATGAAAATTCAGCTGTTATGCAGTGAACAATTATATCAGAATTAATTCAGAGAGAAACATTTATAATGAGATTGCAGAATGTGACAATGTGAAGTCAGTGCACATTTAGAATTTGCTTTACGATAAAATGGAAAGAAGGCTGAAAAAGTGGAACCAAAATCACGATTGCTGTAATTTACAAAAGCAGAGACTGCTATCTTTCTTTATCTTTATATTAAAAAGAAATGGCCTTAACCAAGCTGCCTCAATTTCTAGATGTTTCTGGAAACACTTTAATAATTTTTTCTATCCTCCCAATTACCTTCAGATTTTTTCTGTTTTATAATTTAAAAGGAAAAAAAAAGCTAAATATCAGGGCAGGAAAAATAATTATATTCAGCTGAGATTTATGTTATTATGCAAAAATATGTTCAATCTAAAGTCGAATTTACTAATCTGAGCCTCTTTTGGTTTGCTAAGAGAGTGTCATACAAACAGCACGGACCCTGTGCACTTAACCCTAGGCTGTTCTTCAAGGCCCACTCAATCAAAATAATATGGAGAAGATGTGTGCTTTTTCAGCTTTGGTTGTGAAGACATTCTCACCCTCTCAAATCATCCATCTCAGAATCCTTTAAGGAGGTGTCCAGCTGCCAGTTTTGCTGTGAAGGTTTCACCACAACAAATACTCTATACGTCATCACCTCCCACTCTGCTTGTCACTCTTTCTTTTTCTTTTTCTAGGTTTTTGCCATAGGGCATAGAGAGATATAGACAGAGACAATGAGAGGAAAAGTGAGAAATTGCTCTCTGAAGGGGTGGACCCACTGCAATCCCTTCTCCTCTATTGTCCTCCTGGGATTTGGGACATACATGTACACATGCATGGCGTGATTTCCAAGCCACCAGGTCTAAAACTTGAACCATGATTGGCCATGTGGGAGTCCAGTGCCTTAACTGCTACACCACATGCTGGCCCTACTTATCATTCTTAAGACAGTGCCACATGGTCTGTCCCTCAAGCTAGCCAGTTATGTTTATCTCTCCATCCATGTGAAAGCTTCATAAAGGTATAATCTATTCATGAACTGGCTGCATGGCCTGGTGTTTGAGGCTACCTGACCCCATACAGCTGACTGTATGGTTAGAGTCCCAGACCAATGGTTTGAGAAACATGCTAGGCTCATGTGTGTACATGCCAAATCCTAAAAAGCAGGAAAGATGGAAGAGAAGAAATTGCAGCATGACCATTCCTCTCGGCAGGTGCTTTTTCCTCTCCCTCTCTGTCTTTTTGTCTCTCTCTGGGCAGCACACATGCCCTTTAGCAAAAGTAACAATAAAAAAAGGTAGAATCTATGTCTCTCTAACTTATCACCACCCGACATAAGGCCTAGCATAGAATAGATGCAAAATACAATTACATTAAATTGAGATTTTAGAAGACTCATAATAATATTAATGAATAGTGGCAAACAGAGTTGTCATTCACATTGAAAAAGAAGATAAATCTTGAATAACAATTTAGAATAAATGTTAAACAAAATTAAATATTTTCAGATAAGTTCATTAAAGACACCATATTTTCACTTAGCTATGCAATTTACAACTGATTAATATGTGAATCTATTGATATTATCGATGTTGCATGTAGGAGACATTTTATGCTCAGATATAAAAGTTGTAAGAATTCTTTTATGTTTATTTTGAATATACATATTTACTGAATTTATTTATCAGTTCTAAGATGGATTTTTAGTGGATTTTTAGAAGATATGTTAAGATGTGTGTGTGTGTTTGTGTATTTATTTATTTATTTATTTATAATCATGTCCTCTGCAAACAAGGACAATTTGACTTCCTCCTCTCCAATTTAGATGCCCTTAATTTATTTTTCTTACCTAATTACTTTAACTAGGACCTCCAGTATTACCAGTATACACCAAGAGTTAATTAGCTGAAAAAGAAATCAAGAAAGTTAATTTATTTATAATAATCACAGACACACCACACACACACACACACACACACACACACACACACCTAGGAATAAATTTAACCAGAAAGATGAACTATCTCTACACTAAAAACATGAACCACTGGTGAAAGAAATTGAAGACACAAAAAATGGAAAGACATCCTACATTCATGAATTGGAAGAATCAATGTTGTTAAAATGTTAATACTACCTGAAGGGATCTACAGGTTCAATGCAATCACTATCAAAATACCGATTATATTCCTCATAGAAATAGGAAAAAATCTATAAAAGTTGTATGGAATCACAAAAGACCCCAAATAGCTAAAGAAATCCTGTCAAAAAAAAAAATCTGGAAACACCATTTTACCTGAATTTAACATATATTAGAAAGCTATAGTAGCTGAGACCAGCAGTTATCATAATGGCTATGTTGCTGAATTCCCATGTAGTCAGCCATGGTTTGAGTCCCAGACCCAGTGACTTAAACCCACACCAGGTGCGTGTGCGTGCGTGCCCAGGATCCCAAGAGGAGAATGGAGGAGAAGGGATTGCGTCATGGCCATTCCTCCTGGGGGGTGATTTCTTGCTTTCTATCTCTCTGTCTCTCTCTGTCTTTCTGGTGAGAGCACGTGCCCTATAGCAAACACCTCTCCAAAAGGAAAAAAAGAAAAAGAAAGCTATAATAACCAAAACTTTATTATACTGGCACAAACACAGACACATAGACCAGTGAAACAGAATAGAGAACACAGAAATAAATCCATGAATATACAACCAACTGATTTTGACAAGGTAACCAAGAACATTCACTGGGGAAAGGACAGTTCTTCAATAAATAGTGCTAGGAAAGTTGGATATTCATCTGCAGAAGAAAGAAATTAGACCCTTATCTCTCATCACATATAAAAACTATTTCAAAATGGATTAAGGATTTAAAAAAAGTATAGGCAACAAAAGCAAAATAGCAAATGGGATTTTATCAAACTAAAAAGCTTCTGCACAGCATGAAAACAATCCACAGAGTGAAAAGACAACCTACAGAATGGGAGAAAATGTTTGCATTTGCATCCAAAAAGAGATTAATAACCAAAATACATAAGGAAATCAAACAGCTCACCAGCAAGAAAAAAAAACCTTAATTTTTAAAAGTGGACAATCTGAAGAGGCTGTTCTCAAAAGAACACATACAAATGGCAAGTATGTGAAAAATGCTCAAAAAAATAGTAACGTGTGGTGGCAAACATGCTGAGAAAGGGGAATTCTTATGCACTATTGGTGGTAATGTAAATTAGTATAGTTATTATGGAAGGCAGTATGGTGGTTCTTCAAAAAACAAAAATAGAACTACTTTATAATTCAATAATCTCACTACTGAGTTTATACTCTAAGGAAAAGAAATTGGAATGTTAAAGAGACACCTGCACTCCCTTGTTTACTGCACCTCTACTCACAATAGCTAAAATATGGAGTCAACTTAAGTCCAACAACTAATGACTGGATAAAGAAAATGTGTTAGGGACCAGCAGTTAGCGTAATGGCTATGTCGCTGGACTCCCATGTAGTCGACCGTGGTTCGCGTCCCGGACCCGGTGGCTTAAAACTCACACCGGGTGCGTGTGCGTGCATGCCCAGGATCCCGAGAAGAGAATGGAGGAGAAGGGATTGCGGCGTGGCCATCCCCCCTGAGGGGTGATTTCTCGCTTTCTGTCTCTGTCTCTCTCTGTCTGGGGAGCACACGCACCCTATAGCAAAACACCCCTTCAAAAAAAAAAAGAAAGAAAGAAAATGTGTTATATATACGTAACAGAATATTTTTCAGCCATTAAAAAAAAAAAAATAGGTGCAATCCTGTCATATGCAGCAGCATGGGCAAACATGGAGAAAATAACCCTAAGTAAAATGAGCCAAGCACTGAATGACAAATACCGTGTGTTCTCACTCACTAGCAGAAGTTAAAAGATTTAATTATACATAGAAGTGGAGAGAGCAAAGGGGACATAGAGGGAGCCTAGTTAACAAAAATAAGAATGCAAATAGATAAATGAATACTGGAGTACTATAGCACAGTGGAATTAATATAGTTTGATGACAATTCAATGTGTATTTCAAAATACCTAGAAGAGAGTATTTCAAATGCTCACAAAACAAAGTAATGATAAATGGCTAAGCGGGTGGATTTATTTGGGGCCTTGACTTGATCATTATGCATCGTATGCATGTTTTGAAAAAACCACACTGTACCCCATAAATATGTTCAACTGTTACATGTTAATTTAAAATTATAATTAAAAAGGCAAATGGACTTAGAAGAAACCATTAATTAAAAGCATATATATAAGCTTTTTAAATTGTTTCAGAATTTAAATTAAGTGTTTCCTAGTTTACATCAAATTATATATGCACTCAAATTTAAATTCTTGGAATAATGTGACTCTGAGAAAAGCATAGCACTGCTGAAAGTATAAAAGAATATTATTACCATAATTTGCTATTATTATTTAATATGTTTGCATGACATTATTTATTGTGCTTATATATCATTAGTATAGTAAATGATTTACAAAATAAGTAAACACTCTACCATTGTACCCTACAAGCCATGTGTGTATGTGCATGTGTATGTATGCACATGTGAGTGTGTGTGCAACCACAGATGTATGAGGGAATTTCAAAAAGCTCTTTAAAAATGAAATTAAAGTCTGAGTTTATTTTTGTACAAAAAAATTGAAACTCATGCATTTTTTTATAATATGAATTTTTCATGAGCTTTTTAAAGACCCCTCATATATACATGCCATAGATATATTTAGACACATCACACACACACACACACACATATGCACACGTGCACATCTTTCTCTATGTAGATATAATTAGGTAGATTGATAGATACTAGGAAGAGGAGGGAGGGTATGGGGGAACATAGGGAGAACCTGGTTAACAGATACAAGAATGTAAATAGATAAGTGAATACTGTTCATACACACACACACACACACACACACACACACACACATATGTATATATATAAAATTTGCAAGGAGGTTACAAGTGCTTGAAACAACATGACATCCTGCCCTTGACTAGCAAAGACGTTACCATTGCTCTTCACTGCCAGAGAGTGGTGAGGTTTGTGGTTTTTAGAATGGTGATGATAGCTAAGATGACTCATCCACACTGTCCACACCAGGAAGCCCAACTGACTCATACCACATTTTTGAGATGACTAGCTAGGATTAGAGACATACTTCTATGGTAATCAAACAGATTAAATCTAACTGACTTCTAGAAAGTTAACCCAAGGCTTTACCTCATTAGCCCCATCTAATGCAGCTATCATGGAGAGGAAGTATAGGCTGCTTCAGCAAATGAAAACAAATGCAAGGGAGCCTCTTGAACCCCCAGCACTTTTTCTGATATGAGATAAGTATTTAGTTCTTATTTATCAGACAGAGGGCGGACCTGTGAGTGTTAGCTTCTTACCTGACCCAGACACTATATTAATAGTTTATCTTTAATGAAATATTTGGAGGTAGGAAGTCTCAAGATAAAGTGGAATGTTTGGATGCCATTCCATCATCGTCCACAGAGCAGGCCAGTGAACCTCTCTGCAAGCTCACCTCTACTTCCTGCCAAGTGACCGCCTCTGTCACCAGGTGACAACTCTAAAGGACCTGGAATCAGTGTTCAGAAAACTCAGCTTGAAGGGGGTGTGGGTAGTAGTTTTCTTCCCTCATGTGCCCTACTTCCAGGAAGTGGGTTTTTTACCTGTTCTTATAACATGCTCTGAACCCCTAAGTCAGTAGTGAGTGCTTTTCAGGATCTTCTAGGCTCCACACCACTAACCTCAATAATCTTCAGATTCACAGTTCTGAATAGATGCTCCAACATTGATCCCAGGCACTAGGGTGACCTTAGGCCTGTTAACACAGTCACTGATCATTTTCCCCAAAGGTGGTGACAAGAGAGGGCTAAGAGATTAAGGAGAAGAGGAAAGACAGCTTAATATCCCTACAATCTGCCTCATCCTTTCTTCCATAAAGATAATTAATGTGTACCTCATGTAAAGATGAATTTTAGATAATTTAGGAGGAATTCAGATGTTATAAAGTGCAAAATTTGAGGTCCAACTTGAAAGTTTAGAAGAGTTAAAGTCTTTGAATAAATACCTGCTACATGTCGAGTACTGTGCCAAGCAGGGGTGATGCAAACATGAATACGCTGCCTGCCACCTGCAGAACTCAGAGCACCTTCAGGCAAGGCAAATAACTGTGAGCTAAAGTAAAAACTTCTGTAATAAAATTATTTGTGGACATTGAGATAACTGGCAGGACAAGAAAAAGAACAGATGAAAAACTAGTCAGAATAAGGAATATGTACTTGATGGGAAAAGAACCACAGCAGTAGTAAATGTACATTTTATTGTTTTTTACAGTCATGCAGGAGCTTTATGCATTCCATAGTTCATGTAATTCTCCCAGCAGGTAGAGGATCACCAAAGTGCTCCAGCATCCCGGGGAAATAAGGTCAAGCAGTGTCACACAGCTGGACAGCAAGCAGCATTTGGGATAGGATTTCTACTTGTCAATCACTTAACAGTGTCTTGTGATTCACAAAAATTTTTAAAGAAGTCAGTTTGTTTTCCAGATGAAATGGAGAGAAAAGAAGTGAAAAGGGGGTCCCATAGATGAGAGAAGTAAACAGTATACCTTTTAAAACCCTATGAAAATGGGAGTTTCCATAAAGAAAAACAGAACAAAGGATGACCTTTAAAATATTAATTCTAGGGGACAGCAGATGGCATAGTGTTTACGTCGCTGGACTCCCACATGGCTGACGATGGTTCAAGTCCCAGACCTGGTGGCTTGAAACACACCAGGCACATGTGCTTGACTGCCCAAGATCCTGGGAGAAGAATAGAGGAGAAGGGATTGTGGCGTGGCCATCCCCCCAGGGGCCAGTTTCTCACTTTCCCTCTCACTGTCTCTGTCTCTCTCTTCAGTGAGCACATGCACTCTAAGGCAAAAACTCTACCACATGTATGTGTGTATGTGTGTGTGTGTATGTGTGTGTATGTGTAACTCACTGACTGTCTCTGTTTTCTGTCTCTTAGAAACCAGTTGTTATGGAAGAAATGCTACTACCATGAGACCACCACAGGATAAGAAGGCCAAGCCACATGGAGAGACCCTGAGGATGAAATACCACATGGAGAGAGAAAGAGGCCCAGAAGTAACAATGCACCAGACGTATGAGTGAAGAAAGTGAAGAAACCATCCCAATGTCCAGCCCCGCTGAGCCTGCAGGTGGCTCTGGCCCAGTGTCTGACTGCTCTATATAGAGAGCCCAGCCCACCAACAGAGCACTGACAGAGAGTAATCATTTCTGGCTTTATCCACTAAGTACTCAGGTAGTTTGATGCACACCAATAGGTAACAAACAATTGCTCTCTCTCACAACAAAAATTCCTCCCAAGTCTGAGATTTGAGACCACAATCTTGCCTGTTTTCTCCCTGCACTTTTCCTCTGTATGTGCATGCAGTAGCTTGGGGTGGGGGTGGGGGGTGTTGCTTATATAACACATATTCAATTAATCTATTAGGGAAAATATAAGAACATATGGAAAAGTTTTAGTTAGCATTCTACATAGTATATGTAATACTAGACTTGGTAACGATAATGTATTTTAAAATAACACCCATTATTAATTGAGCACTTATATTTGCTGGACATTCCTTTGGGTATGTTGAACACAAATACACTCAATACTCCTGAAAACTTTGCATGGTATCTTTCTCATTTTTACAGGTCTAAAAATTCTAGAGGTGAAGAACCTAAAGAAGGTCACATAATTAGTAGTAGCAATGCCAAGATTTTAAAATGCCTCTCTACAGTTTTAAACTCCATGATCTGAGTCCCACTTTATTCTACTACATCGCCTTCAAATCTTTTGTATTTTACGTGAACTCTTCACAGGATTTTTTCCAACAGTGAGTCCCTAAATAAGATATTGACATCTTTTTTTAATATCATGTACCAACTTAAATATAATTTGCCCATTTAGTATTTTTATTTTACATATTTGTTTTATTTCATCTTGTTCAGAACTGTCTTAAAGTCATTTTATCTAGATAAAAGGAGGATGTCTTGGGCATTTTGTAACTGTCAAGTTATGAGAACCACTCTGATTGGAAACAGGGAAAAGGAGACAAGTATTGGCCTTCACATACATTCAATGTTCGATTCTCTTTACACGCCTATGAGAAAGCATCATCAAGCACTTATTTCATACATTAGAAAATTATACGTCAGAGAATTAAACAGATTTGCTGAAGCTGCTCAGGAAGTGCTCTGATAAGACGGTTCCCTTCTGCTTGTACTACCCCAGTCCTGAAAGTTAATCCATGTCCTGCTTATGATTTGATTCCCACATGGGTCATGCTGTTTCAGTAGTCTTTCCTAATTCGGGTCCTAATATTGCCCTTGAGTCCATCCTCGGTCCAGCCTAACTGGCCCCTCCACCTTACATTCCAGAGAATAAAGATGATGGGGCATTTTTATTACATTAATTTTGAGCCTGATGAATCAGAAATTACTGGAATATCTCATGCAGCATTACAATGGTACTGCTGTAATGTCACGTACCAAAACCAGAATTTTTAAGTATCATAAATTGATAGCAAACTACTCTAGAATTCATAATCTGTAAAAAATTGAAGTTTGATCCTAGGGCCATGACATTCTCAATGAAAATATTAATTAATTCTTATAGATTTCTCTTTCTGAAAGCAGATTACCTTGACCTGCTGTTGAAAAAGACATCCATTATCTCCTAATTTTGCCATTCTGTTTCTAGGCTCTTACTTTGACTTTTCATGTAAATTTAAGTCTCACATTCAAAAGAAATGCATAATGAAACTGAGAATCTGTTCTGAATTTAATAAATTGTTTTTCTAACATTTTTCACATGCTACCCTTTTCAGCCGGAAATGGTAAGAAAGATGAGTCAAATTTCAACGACTCTGA
>NW_006159559.1:9753479-9771153 GCF_000334495.1 Tupaia belangeri chinensis
ATGACTCAAATTTCAACGACTCTGACTGCAAAATAAATAACGATAAACTTTAAAAAAATAAGGTTGAAACAAAAACACATAAACAATCTTTTATAAGTGGTGACCACTCTTGTGTGTTTTCAATAATTCAAGATTTTAGCAAAGTACTACAATTTGAGTGACCGATATTTTGATGGTTTAATTCATGTTAAGTAATTATTTAAAAGACATTGACATCTTCAGAAACAAAAAGATTCCTCCTTTAATGTAAAATGTTTTAGGGGAAAAAAATGTAGAGTCTGGGAAATAAAAAAAGTCCTATGAGATGAAATAGAGTGTCTGCATTCCCACATGATTTCAGCCCGTAATTCTTCATACACGCCCAATTCCTGTTCCTCCACATTAATAAAGTTCAAAAGACTGTTTTTTTTATTTTGTACTCTCAATTTTCCAATCAGCCACCATTTCAGTTTGTGCTAATGCAAATATAACTACAGTTAGCCCGGTTTTCCAGAAACCCATTGGGACTGTCCAATTAGACTTAGGCAAGTGATTTATCATCACAAAGTCAGCAATAATGGTTGGAGAAATACTACCAGCTTTTATTTTTGTAGCATTTATGAAAGGAGAAAATGGGAACAATGATGTTTCAGCACTACTATTCATGTCTGCATAAGAACACCTACTGAGATTATTCAACTGAGTAAGTGATCCACTTTATCACTGGCCACATTTTTTTTTGTTTGTTTGTTTTAGGCTTTTGCCATAGGGTACGTGCACTCACCAGAGAGACCTAAAGAAAGGGAAAGTGAAAAATCACCCCCATGGAGATGGCCACACCACAGCCTCTTCCCCCCATTCTCCTCTCAGGATGTTTGGTATACATGCACATGTGCCTAGTTTCATTTTCAAGTCGCTGGTCCCAGGTCCAACTGCTATGGGTCATGTAGGAGTCTAGCGCCTTAACCACCGCGCCACCTGCTGGCCCCTATATATCACTTTTTAAATTGATAACAAAATAATATCAGTAGGGACTAGCAGGTGACGTGGTGGTTGAGGCACTGGACTCCCACATGGCCGACTATGGTTCAAGTCCCAGACCTGGTGGCCTGCTTTCTCTATCTATCTATCTATCTATCTCTGTCAAGTTGAATAATAAATAAATAAATAAATAAATATCAGTGACTTACATAATGTCTACTTTCCCTCTGCCTGGCTCCTGGGAGCCACCCAAAAAAATGCCTTTCAAATGACATCCAATAATTCTTGAGGAAAAATTTTCAATACTGACAGGCATGCAAGCATCTCAGCAGGCCAATCTGGTCTTCAGCTTCTGTTAGAAAGTATCTTAGCCTATGATCACAGACCGCTGCACTAACGCCTAGTGGCAATGTCTATACCCTATGCTGTCCGAAGCCCTTCGATACACAGATACGGTTAGGAGTAGAAATAAATCCCACCTCGCCTCAGCTAGTCACTGTGAAAAGCATGCATGAGGCAATTGACTGCAGGGTTAAGGATTCATCTTGCTAACATCCAAGGTGACACACTCTTCTTCCTGATTCAGTCTTGAGTGGGGAGAATCAGAGAATTAGTAAATGCCTAACTCTCTAAATGCCTTACTAAGGTTATGCATAACTGAAAACTCACCTATGTTCTCAAATATTTTACTCCTCATTTAAAATCCCCTTAGATTATTTCATTCTTATTACCTTCCTCTTTTAGTAGGATGTGTTCAGGGTAGTTGATTGCAGCTCTGAAGAAGGATTGTCTTGAGGAAAGAGTTTGGTCTTCTGATTTCTCAGTAACTGCAGTTAATAAAGTCCTCACCTGTCTTTTATATCAGCAAAGTAATAAAAATTGCATGTTCCCACCTGTATTTAAGCCCAGGGATCAACAGTAAATTCCATCTCCTGACTGAATGGTACTTGGAATAATTACCATGACATCAATTTGATCTTATCTTGTTTCAACCCTTAGATCATTTTTGTTTTGAGGTATTTTCAGGTATAATTGAATGTTACTCGGTGTAATTACCATTACTTTAATTTGATCTTATCTTGTTTCAACCTTTAGATCATTTTTGTTTTGACCCATATTCAGGCAGTGGTGCCTATAAGGTCAGCCTATGAAAAGAGAGTACGTTGTCATTTTCTATGTCATTTGATCAATACTTAAACACAACATCCTGAAAGTTGGTCCTTTCCTATAAACAAGACTCTAAGAGTACCACGTTTAATTAGCTAAGTACCTGATGTTTACTTAAACAGAACTATAAATTCCAGATAACAGGAGTATTTCCAGGCTTAAACAGGATTCCAGTAAGAAATGGAAAAATAAAACATGCACCTATTTCTAAATGAAAGTTCAAAAGATCTTTTTTAATTTTGTAGTCTCAATTTTCCAATTGCTTTTACAATTTTTCTAAACTAATCTGCATCTGAATTTAATAAAGATGCATTGAATTGTATGAGGAGGACTGAATGGCTCTCAGCAGGTGTGCCTGTTGTTTCTCATGTCACTTTTGTAAAGTTCAGTTTCTGCCTGAACAGAAAACATATGTGCTATGACTTGCCAGCTGTGGGACACATACCTCCAAGGCTTTTAATCCAGTTTCTTCCTTTAGCCCACACAGCTCCTCAGGCTATGGCTGCGGCTGCTTATTTTCCAAACAGAGATCGTGACCCTTCAAAGGTTCCTGTCTCCATCCACTCTGCTCAGTGCCACTTCTGTAAGGGACTAGCTTGGAGACAATCTACTGAGGACCTCCCCAGGGTACCACTTACAAGATCCACGTGACACAAAAAGCAACTCCAGGTTAACATAGAAAAATTGACCCCAAAAAGTGAGGTCTGTGATTTCTTGTCCCTAATTAAATTGAGTTGTTTCAGTTTTAACACCCTCTCAGACTTCTGGTACCCACCTACCCACTCACCTTTTCTTAGTAACATTGATGTCACCATCATTCATGAATATCTATCATTTAAATCTCAAAGAATTGGCAGTATATTAAATGTAGCAGACTTATATTGGAAATCTGGAGCCTTTGCAGATAGTTACAGGGTAGAGGGGGCCAGCAGGTAGTGTGGCGGTTAAGGTGGCTAGACTCCCCACATGACTGACCATGGTTCAAGTCCCCGACCTGGCAGCTTGCTTTCTCACTTTCCTTCTCTCTGTCTCTCTGGTCAACTTTAAAAATAAATTAATTAAATTAAATTAAATTATGACAATGAATAAAAATAAAATAATTCCTTTTAAAAAAAAAAAGAAGATAGTTACAAGGGAAAGAAGCCTTTTATGTTCTTTAGAAAGACTCCTATTCCCTCTCTACTCAGGTATTTTGTTTACTTTTTTCATTCTTTGGGCTTTCTCTCCTTCACTTAAGCCTTTTTTTAATCCTGCTTTCTTTCTGTTTTATCCAAATGGTTAAGAAATGACATTGCTTGTGTGGTTTTTCTTTTTTTTCTTTTAGTTTTTACTATACGGTGCATGCTGTGAGTGGAGAGAGAGAAAAAGAAAGTGAAAAATCACCCCCCAAGGAAAATGGCTACACAGCAATCCCTTCTCTTCCATTCTCCTCTTGAAATTTTGAACACACACACACACACACACACACACACACACACGGCCTGCTTTTTTTCAAGCTGCTGGTCCTGGGACTTGAACTATACAGTCAGCCATGTGAGATCCAGCCGCCTTAAACACCATGCCATCAGCTGGCCCCTATGTACTCGTATTAAACTGTTTTCATTTGGCTTATGATTTAGTAATGGGTTTTGTTTTTATTTCTCATTTCTGTATAAGAATTATAGCTATTAGGGAAGTCATATGAAAGCTGTTATTCATGACCCAAAGCTTCTTGACAAAGAATCTCCCAACCTTCTTACCCACTCCAAAATTAAAATAATTGGACTCATCCAGCATGTGTCCTCTCCCCATGACAATGGGAATACATGCACAAACCCCACCTAAAACAAGTCCAGACAAAACCCTTCCTGATCAAAAAAAAAAAAAAAAAAAAAAATTTCCTTGCCACAGTTCTTCCTTGGTAAAATTTTTTTTCTGGATCCTACCTTTCTTGGGAGCTCTGTTTTTTTCTTTCCTCTCCTTCAATAAACTCCCAGTTTTGTTATATCTTTAAAAAATTAATAAAAAGGTTTCAAATAAAATTTACATAGCTTTTTGAATAAAGGGTTATTTGCTTAATCTTATTTATTTATTTATTTTAATTTGACCAGACACACACACACGGACACACACACCACACACACACACACAGAGAAAGAGAGAAAGTGTGAAAATAAATCACCAGGTCTGGAACTCAAACTGTGGTCAACCATGTGGGAGTATACAGCACCTTAACTACCACACCATCACACCATCACACCATCTGCTGGTCCCCATAGTGCTTTTCTTTCTTTTTTTTTTTTTTTAATAGAGATTTTTGCTATAGGGCATGTGCACTCACTAGAGAGGCAGAGAGAAGAGAAAGTGAGAAATCACCCTCCAGGGAGGAGGATGGCCACTCCACAATCCCTTCCCCTCCATTCTCTTCCCAGGATTTTGGGTGCACATACACACTCACCCCACATGAGTTTTAAGCTTCCAAGTCCTGGACTTGAACCACAGTTGACTATGTGGTAGTCCAGTGATGAAGCCATTACACCATCTGCTGGTCCCAAAGTTTATATAGTGTTCTATGGCTTAAAAAAAAAATGAATGATATAGCAAAATAAATAAATAATACAAAAGTGTTATCAAAACAGTGCCTTTCACACTTGACCTCTTTCTGACAGACCCCCCCCCCCCCCCCCGTTTCCCTATTTGGGAGCAATGTTTTCAGTTTCTTACATATTTTCTACAGGTACTATACATACACACACAGATACACATACACACATAATTTGCTTACATTTGTGTATATATGTAGGAATCTTGTGTATACATGTATATTATATATCTTTGTATTACATAAATAATAGTTACATATTGTATATTAAGTTTTGAACTGGTCAGAACTTCTTTGCAAAGCAATAAGATAGTTAAGTAGATACGAACTATGCTGAACATGTAAATTTTTACTAATGAAGTTTTGTCAGTTACACACAGATATTTTTAAAAATAAAGACCAGTGAGATGCTGTCATTCAACACAAAGTGGATGAATCTAGAAAGTTGAATGCTAAGTGAAATAAGCCAGACTATGAAAGATAAACATGGTATGTCTCCACTTAATGTATTCTGAATGTCTGTACTTTATAGCAGAAACTGAAAGATTTAAAATCTGAAAACAAAAAGATTTGAAAAGAAGTAGCAAGGACAGCTGTAGATACTAGACTGCTTGAGAAGGGGTAGAAGGAAAGAGAATCTGAGGGGAAAGAGGATCAGGAAAAAAATTTGTTTAACGGACACAAGAATACATGTAACTAAGGCAAATAGGTTATGGAATGGTATACCAAAACAGAGTTTAAAATATATATATATATAAAAAAAAAAACACACACACACACACACATATATTAAAGTAGAAACAAATAAAATAAAAGTAGAAGATGTACAACATAATGTAATGTTTTCTGTTGAAGATGATGAATATGATAATATTCTTGATGTGATTATCACACACTGCATGCATGCTTTGAAAAACTACATCATACTCCACAAAAATGTACAATTAAATGCAAATAAGAAATTTTTAATAAATAAATCTCATTAAAATCTTAAAAATCATTGTAAATGTTTCAAATGCTTATTTGATTTGTTTTATTAAAACATAAGTTGTTCTTTCTAATAGCAAAGTATGATTATCACAAACATGCTGTAATCAAACAGCTGAAGTATGTAAAATTCTTGCCTTTTCAAGTAATGTTTTTTCAGTAATTTCAATTATACATTATACAATTTTAAATTTTCAAATAGTAGAAGAGTATATATAATGAAAAGTAAATCTACCTTCTACTTCAAAATCTTCAGACCCTCTCCCAAAGGTGTTCATTTTTTATCAATTCTTTAATGTCTCCAGAAATTAGCTATGTATGTACACACACGTGTTCTGAGACTTGCTATATACATATAGAAATCAGATACACGTCGTTCAGGGCCAGTCCCATGACTCAGTAGTTAAGGAAACTGGATTCCACATGGCTAGCCATGGTTGGAATCCTGTACCTAGCATCTTGGAAAACACACCATTCAGGTATCCAAAATCCTGATGTGAAGGAGGAATAGAGGAAAAGGACTGTGGTGTGACCCATGCCCCATTGGAGGGGGTGCTTTCTCTCTCTCTTATTCTCTCTCTGGGAGTAATACAGGGGGAAAAAATTGTTTCAAATGATATACATTGTTCACTTTTTTTTTTCTTTGAGAGGGTTTCTCTATAGGGCATGTGCACGCTCCAGAAAGACAGACAGAAAGTGAGAAATCACCCCCCCAGGGGGGATGGCCATGTCGCAATCCCTTCTCCTCCATTCTCCTCTCGGGATCTTGGTCATACATGCACACGTGCCTGGTGTGAGTTTAAGCCACTGGGTCCGAGACTTGAACGACGGTCAACTACTTGGGATATCAACGACATAGCCATTATGCAATCTGCTGGTCCCCTCACATTTTTTAACGGTACACATCTTGCTTTCTTTTTTCTTTTTAAATGTAATGCTGTATCTTGCTGGGGTGGGGAGTTTACATGTCCAAATATGTAGAGTCCCGTATCTTTTTTTCTTTTAAAGAAACAAGATATCAGGACCAGCAGATGGCATAATGGTTACATATCTGGACTCCCACATAGTCAACCACAGTTTGAAGCACAGGCCCGGTGGCTTCAAACTCACACCAAGTACATGTGCATGCATGTCTAAAATCCCAAGAGGAGAATAGAGGAGAAGGGATTGCAGCCTGGACATCTCCCTGAGGGGTGACTTTGCACTTTCTGTCTCTCTGGCTAGCACATGAGCCCTATAGCAAAAATCTAAAAAAATAAAAGAAAAGAAAAAAGAAAGAAAGAAAGAAGAAAGAAAGAAAGAAAGAAGAAAGAAAGAAAGAAAGAAGAAAGAAAGAAAGAAAGAAGAAAGAAAGAAAGAAAGAAGAAAGAAAGAAAGAAAGAAGAAAGAAAGAAAGAAAGAAGAAAGAAAGAAAGAAAGAAGAAAGAAAGAAAGAAAGAAGAAAGAAAGAAAGAAAGAAGAAAGAAAGAAAGAAAGAAGAAAGAAAGAAAGAAAGAAGAAAGAAAGAAAGAAAGAAGAAAGAAAGAAAGAAAGAAGAAAGAAAGAAAGAAAGAAGAAAGAAAGAAAGAAAGAAGAAAGAAAGAAAGAAAGAAGAAAGAAAGAAAGAAAGAAGAAAGAAAGAAAGAAAGAAGAAAGAAAGAAAGAAAGAAAGAGAGAAAGAAAAGAAAGAAAAGAAAGAAAAAGAAAGAAAGAAAGAGAAAAAGAAACAAGATCTCACTATGCTGCCCAGGCCAGGCCAGCATCGAACTCATGATCCTCTTGCCTCTGCCTCCCCAGTAGCTGCAATTATAGGCACATGCTGCTATGCCTAACTTCTAAAGCACACTTCGTAATAACAAAGTATTATGGACCATTAGTTATTATTTCTAGTTTTTATAATACTATGATTATCAACATGTTTTGGTTACATGTTCTAAGATAAGTTCTGAGAAGTGGAATTGCTGAATCAAAATATATCAGAAATTTAAACTTGAATAGAGCACTCTTTCTGCCATCTTGGACCCTGTGGAGGCCTGCTGAGAACAAGACTTCTAAAAGACCACTATGTCTGGAAGGCTGTGGTCCAAGGCCATTTTTGCTGGCTATAAGCAGGGTCTCAGGAACCAAAGGGAGCACACAGTTTTTCTTGAAATTGAAGGTGTTTATGCACAAGATGAAATGAAATTCTATTTAGGCAAGAAACTTAAATAGAATTATGTATACAATGTATACAATTATGTATGCATTGTTATTCGCTTTGTATACATAAGCAAATAACAATGCAGTGACTCCTGGTGGCAAGTCAAATAAAACCAGAGTAACCTGGAAATGGTTACTCATGCTCATGAGAACAGTGGGATGGTTTGAGCCAAATTCCAAAGCAATCTTGCTGCTAAGGCCATTGGACACTGAATCCATGTGATGCTATACCCTTCAAGGATTTAAAACAATGAAAAGTAACCAAATAAAAATGCAGGAAAAAAAAACTTGAATAGAGATTGTTCAGGTGCTCCCTTCCAACCCTCCTCAAAGCCAATGCCATGAACTATGATAATTTTTGTGAAAAGTATACAATTTTTGAGAGTTTTTTAATAGGACATGTGCACTCACAGAGAGAGAGAGAGGACAGAAAGTAAGAAGTCAACCCCTAGAGGGGATGGCCATGCCAAGATCCCCGATCCCTTCTCCTTTATTCTCCTCTCAGGATTTTGGGCACATGTGCCCAGCATGAGTTTAAAGCCACCAAGTCTGGGACTTGAACCACAGTGGACTATGTGGGAGTTCAGCAACATAACCATTATGCCATTTGCTGGTCCCAAAAAGATAAATTTTAACAGTATCTTATTTATGTTATTTTGAGCAACCTAAATTGTAGGTCTTTTATGGATTTTTTTACCTATTCAAAAATCTTTCTCAATTTTTAAATTTCGTCTTTAGTTCAAGAATTACTTTTGATTCTTTCATGGTATTGTTATAAATAGTTGTTATATACTCAAATTTATCTGTCTTAAATCTTGCAAGTTTTTTGTAACAGCAAGATATTTAAAAATGTGTACTCTTGGGGCCAGCAGGTGGTATGATGGTTAAAGCACTAAACTCTCACATGGCCAACCACAGCTTGAGTTCCAGACTTGGCAGCTTGCTTTCTCACTTTTCCTCTCTCTTTCTATATCTCTCTCTGGTGAACACAGATGCCCTATAGCAAATTAAAATGATAATAAAGGTAATAATAGTTAAAAATAAATAAAAAGAGGTGCTCGTATTTTATTCTAGAATATATATAGTTTTAGTTAATTAAATTTAGACATTTAATACATTCATCATTTATTTTGGAATGAGGAATACAGTAGAATTCAGCTTCTTTTTACATATACATGGCAAGCAAGTTGTCACAATAACGTGCATGGAATGATCAATTCATTTTTTATCTAATTTGAAATGCTACTAAATTCTCAAATACTTGGTGGTTTATCTTGGAGTTCTCTATTGTGCAGCATATTAATAAAAATATTCAATAAAGGATATCAAATGTTTTAAATCTGTTAAGATCATTATTAGATTTAATTATCTAATGTCTATCTCAAGTGTTTCAACCAAAGTTCATTATCAAGGAGAAATGAGGGCTGGCATGGTAGTGCAGCATTCACTTGCTGCTCAAGTGGACCCGGGTCCACATGGAAGATCATGGGGTTGTTTCCCCAGGGGACCTGTACATACAAGGCACATGTACCCATGATCCTGGCTAGCTGGAAAAACCACGGCAAGAAACCCTGTTGAGACTGCATCTTTCCCTCTCTCTCAATAAACTTTAAAAAGAGAGAGATAAATTAGGCATGAATCATATCCTTATATTGATAGCAATCTGGGTGCTATAAATTAGAAGCTTCAGTATTTTTCCCCTGGCATTCTTTTTACCCTCTCATATGGCTCCTCAGATCTGACTTCTAATCACCACTCAACTTTTCAATGATACAGTGTTGTGCATTTCAAAGTATCCCATGTTTCACCTAAAATCTGAATTACCAGGGTATTTTTTTTTTAATGTACAAATTCATGGGGTCAGCAGGTGGTATGGCTATTAAGGTGCTGGACTCCCACATAGTTGGCAAAATGGTTCAAGTCCCAGAGCCAGTGACTTGAGAATCACACCGGATACATGTGCATATGTTCCCAAAATCCCAAGAGGAGAAAGGAGGAAAAGAGACTGCAGCATGACCTTCTCACTGGGAGATGATTTCTCACTTTCCTTCTCACTGTCTCTTTTTCTATCCACTGAACACAAGCACCCTATAGCAAAAACCTTACCAAAAAAATAAAAGTACAAAGTCCAACGTCCCAACTAGAACCTACTATACCAAAATCTCTCTCAGGAGCCAGCAAATGACATAGCAGTTACATCACTGGACTTCTTGGCCAACTGTGGTTGGTGTCTCAGACCCAGTGCCTTGAAATTCACACAGAGCACATGCCCATGCATGTGTGCCCAAGATTTCAGAATGGAGAAGGGATTGGGGCGTGGCCTTCCCCCTGGGAGACAATTTCTGACTTTCCCTCTCAGTCTCTGTCCCCCACCACCACCACCCCCCACCACCCATGAGCACATGCGCCCTGAGGTAAAAACAAAAACCTCTTTAAAAAAAAAATCTCTCTCAGTTGAGAACAGAAATTTGTATTATAGCTGCCAAAGCTTGAGAAACGTGACAATAGCATTGTTTAGTAAGCCAGAAATATAGCAATATAGTTTGTTTTTATCTCCAACTGCCCCGTAGCACAACTAAATTAAAATGGTAATGTCATTTGTGCAGCTGAACATTTGTGAGCCTCCTCTCTGCACAAACAGCTGAAACATCCAGCAATAGGAATCTACGATAAAGATAGCCCAAAGCACCAAAACAACTGTCCCCTGGACCCAGACACAAAACAGGCAGCAGACAGTTTCTTGATTGAGATAAGGTTTTTAATCAGCAGCAGCAGGTAAGGTGACTGAGAGGCAGAAAGAGCATCCTGAGACAGGATGTCTAACACATCCAGCGGCAACGAAATCTCCCCAGCACTGATGGACAAGCAGCAGACTGACTTGACACGTGCACAGCAGCCAGGAGTATTTTCTGCCGTTGGAGTCAAAACAATGTGGCCTGATCAATAATGCAAACATCCTGTTCCTCAGGCTAACAACCTCTGTCACTCAGAGAGATAAAGAAACCGCTGGTACAATTATACATAATCTTTCTGTAGTTCGAAATGTCAATAGACTAGGCAAATAATACTGCGAAGAAAAGGAGAAAATTTCGCAGGTGAAAAGTAATTTGTTTCACATTTCCTCATTTCTTTTTGCTTTGCACATGTCTCCTCCCACTTCCATTTCAGAAAGCTTTCAGTAATAGTCTATCAATGAAAGGCTTCACAGGAGAAGTGGGTTTTGTGCAAGAACAGAAAGAGAAGCAATTGTGTTGATAAATTATATTTATAGTACAGTAATGAGAAGATCCCAAAAGAAATCCTTACCCTAATTTTGCAGGGAAAGTTCTTAGTATATCTTAGGTGACGCATGAGTGTACCTAAAGACCTCCATCCTAAAGGACTGTCCTATTTTGCATTAAGAAGTGAGGGTACATAATGTGTACCCTCTGTGTCTACATAAGTGGCCATGTGCAGCTTTAGAGACAGTGAAAAACTTGGTGGGAGGGAAGCAGAGCCACTTTTATTAAGGAAAGGAGATTTCTTTCAGATGATACCTTTTGTGTGGGTAATGGAAATCCCATGTTTCTTATCAGAGAGAGGGACCGGTAGTACCAGTCAACTTGGCCTAAAATCTTGGCTGCAGTCCAGCAGAAAATATGTTTAAGGGGAAACAGAGAGACTTAGTCATAAACATTATTCTGACACTCCTCCCCCTTCAGACAAAACCACCCGCTCCCTCAGCTCTGGCTGAATTGGAGGATGGAAGAGTTCTGTCTAGTCTCAGTCTCTCAATGCTGCTCAGGCCTTGCTGAGCTGAGGCAAGTCCCAGATGTTGCTCACACAGTGGGGAATTCTGCCTCTCGGACAGGTCCCCCACATCTCTTCAGCATTTTAGAAGCAGTAAACGTCAGCCATTGCCCACCAGACCTCCTCTGCACCCATGTTTTCTGACACTCATATCCCAGGACAAATGCTCTCCCTGGGAGATGACAACCAAATGTGAATAGGGAGTAAAGGTTTGTCCACTTTATTCTGCTCTGGGCCTGATCAGATTCATAGGCCACTTACGCCATAGTTGGTCTTTCAAGTTCATTCTCTACTGGAATTTTTTCAGTTTCCGAGTCATTCTTTCAGAATTTTGTGGGTTTTTTTCCTGAATCAATAAATAATATACAAAACAATGTAAAAATAGCTACCATTTTCTCTCTCCTGCTTGCCCCACCTGGGGACAGCCTCACTTGGGTTCTTCCCCCAGATTTGGTCCATCAAGTGAAGTTGAGTGACTTAGTATAACTTCTGGAATAAACTTCAGAGGGGTTCAGCTGGGGTGGGAGAGTGTCTGGGTCCGGAGGTGACTAGGCTAGGGAAATGTATTAGTGCTTTTTGGAAGAAGGAGTGGCGCTTGAGGCAAGAACCTACCTCAAAGAAAAGGGTACCTAGTGTCCACATTTCCTTCTTTTGCCTCAAAAAGTGACATTTATTCAAAGAATAAAGAAAGGGAAAAAAATGACAAGATACCCATCCTTTGGCTCCCTTCCCTCCCCCCTCCTACTTCTCTCTCAGCCTTCCCCAGAACTGAACCCTGGCTGGGGTGAGGTAGCAAGACTGCCCCTTCCCAATGAGGTCAGCAATGCTGAGGGGCATCTCTTCAATAGAGGTATTGTAGAAGGTCTCAATGTCTTGAAGAGTCCTCTTGTCTTCTGCTGTCACCATATTAATAGCCATATCCTTATGACCAAATAGTCCACCACAGAATCTGCTATTCTGCAGATACAGCTTTATCTGATGGTGGGAAGTTCATAGTAGATGACTAAAACTAACCTGCTGCACATCAATGCCTCTGTCCAGCAGGTCAGTGGTGATCAATACTCTGCTGGGGCCAGAAGAGAACTCCCTCATGATTACATGTCATTCCTTTTGGTCCACATCTCCATGCATGGCAGACACAGTGAAGTCTCAGGTGTGTATCCTCTCAGTGGGCCAATCGACCTTCCTTCAGGTGTTGATGAAGATGATCACCTGGGTGATGAGCAGGGTTTCATGCATGTCACACAGTGTGTCTAGCTTCCATTCCTCTCATTCCACAATGATGAAGAATTGGCAGATACCCTCCAAGGTCAACTCTTCCTTCTTGACAAGAATCCGAACAGGGTCCCTCCTGAACCTCTTGGTCACCTTGAGCACATTGGAAGGCATTATAGCTGACAGCAAAACTGTATGGGTGCTGCTATTGAGCTTTTGGAATATGTCATAGATCTGGTCCTTGTATTCATGGCTTAACATCTCATCAGCTTCATCTCAAACACCTTGACATGTATCTCTGGCTGAGTGTAGCAAATATACAATCAGAGGTACCCACAATGATGTGGGGAGCTTCCATCTGCAGCCTCTGCACCTCAGCCCACACATTGGTGCCCCAAATCAGGCACAACAGGAGGTACCCATGTAATCTCCTAATGCCATGATTACCTTCTGTATCTGTTGAGTCAATTGTCAAGTGGGTGCCAGAACCAAAACCTGAATGGCCTCCAGATCTAATTCAATCTAACGCACAATCAGTATGGCAAATGTGGATGTGTTCCCAGTCCCACACTGGGCTTGAGCAATCACATCACAACCCTTGATATAAGGAAGAATGACTTGTTGCTCGATGGCAGAGGGTGTCTCAAAATTATAGGCATAGATGCCACAGAGAAGGGACTCTGAGGGGTTCATGTCATCAAAGCTGTCAACAATACTTCCTGTAACACCTGTGGACTCCATTCCATCAGGGCCATTGTCTCTGGATCAGGAATCCTGACTCACAGACATGTTCCTTAGAATCTAGCCACTAGAATTGTTTTAATTTGAGTCACTCTGAAACACTAAAGCTGAGTTCCAGGAGAAAAAGAGGAAATAAAAGGAAGAGAAAGAATAGAAGGTAAAGAAGCTGAATATACCTGAAAATTGCCAAAGAGACAGTATACAGAATGAGAGCTGTCAATAAGAAATGGAGCAAAATCAGGATGGAGACTGACTCTTAGACTGGAAAATAAAGACAATCCTATCATTATGTGAGAATATGACATCCTCTCCGTACTCCCAAATACTCTATATTTTAAATCAATTTTGTCTTGAAAATTGTTTATATTCTTTGATATAATTAGAAACATTCTGGATGCAGTCCCAGAAATAGGGGTAAGAAACTGGTCCAAAGCACCAAGTATGTAAAAGTCATCTTCTTTCAATAGCTTAACTTGAAATATCTGCTCTAGACCAACACCTCTCTTGAACTTAGTATTTTAGTTCAATGTATCAGCTCTCTATTGCTGTGTAGGCAAGTACTCCAAGTCAGCAGGTAAAATAACACATATGCATTACATCACATAGTTTCTGAGAGTCAGAAATCTGAGATCTTGCTGGGTGGTTCTGAATCAAGATTTCTCATGAAGTTGCAGCGAAGCTGTCATACAACACTGCAGTCATCTCAAAGCCCAGCTGAGGCTGGGGAATCCACTTGTACACTTGCTGGCAAGCCTCAGTCCCCGCTGGCTGTTGGCCAAAGACTGCAGTTTCTGTGTAGGCTTCTCTATAAGGCTGCTAATGATGTGGTAGCTGCTTTCCCTAGAGCAAGAAATGAGAGAGACAGTGACAGAGACACACAGACAGAGAGGGAAAGAGGGAGAGAGAATCCAAAACAACCACTACTGGCAAGGATACTGACTGAGCAGCTGGAACTCTCATACATTATTGGTGGGAATGCAAATGTACCAACACTTTGGAAAACAGTTTAGCAATTTCTTATAAAGTTAAACATAACATCCATTTCTATACATGCACACATACAATTATGTTATGATCCAGCCATCTCTCTCCTAGGAATTTATCTAAGAGAAATTAAAATTGTGTCCACACAAAGATCTGTACATGAACGTTTGTAGTAGCTGCATGCATATTAACAAGAAGCTGAAAATAATGTCAATTTTCTCCAACTAGTAAACATCCTTGTATGGATATTTATCCACACAAAGGAATGCTATTCAGCAATTACAAGAAACAAATTGATTCCTGCAACACTATGGATGAATCTCAACACCATTATGCTAAGTGAAAGAAGGCAGATACAAAAGGTTAACAATTGGATGCCATTTGTTAGGTCATCAGGAAAGTCATGACATTTTTTTCTATGGTTTTCCAGGCAAAAATGCATCATGACTTTCCTGGTGATCCAATATATGACATTCTGAAAAAAGGAACTAAAGGAACAGAGGAGTAGTGAGAGGATGGACTACAAAGGGGTACAAGGGAAGTTTTCTGTGTCTTGAATGAGTCGTGGTTACATGATTATATTTTTATTGATACACACATCTATGTCTATGTCTAGAAAGGATAGATTTTACTGTATGGAGATTATACATCAGTAGACTTGCTTTTAAAAAAATTAAATAAAACGAAGCTGGAAAGGGCATTCTAATCAGAGGTAAGCAAAAGAAAAGGCATGGAAATAAGAGAGTACATTGTGTGCAAGAGACTACACCCAGTTCAATGCTACAAGGCCATAGCATCCGAAGTCAGGAGTGGCAAGCGATGAAGTCCTATTTCTAACTTGCATTTCCAGCTCTTACTTCAGATGTAATGTATTCAGCACTACCATGTATCTCCTTCCCCCAAAGTTGCTATCGTGGCTGGTGATGATGTCATTTTCCTAGTCACCAAAACTCTAAAGCTGGGAGTCATTCTGGACTTAAGTATCCCATCACACCCATGGTGCTCTCTTGCAGTACCATGGTCTTTATGGTTTTGATGGTGGTAACAATAGCAGCAGGATGACAATATTGGTTTCTCCATTTTGTTCATATAGCATTCCTTCTTAGTCCACTATTCTTGTATTATCCAGCCATTTAGGTTTTCTCACCAGGATGGCCTGGCAGACCACTAACTGGTCCTAGAACCTCTGGTCACTCTCATTTCTGGCTAGATGAGTCTGCAGAGAATACCAACCTCATTCCCCATGTCCCAATTTAAAATTGAAGCAAGGTCCTTACCGATAAAAAGACTGTCTCTATCTGATCCTAATCTACTTTTTAAATTTATTCTTCAATATGTTCAGGTCAATAAACTGCTTTAGAGCCAGCTGGCTCAATTTATTCATTTCCCTCTGTGTGCATTTCCTTTGTTAGGATTCGTCTTAGAGCTCTGTACAAAGAGCTGTCCTTTCTCTCCACGTGTTTAAATCCCTTTCACCACGATGCAGCATGAGTCCTACCTCTTCCCTCTCACTTCTTTTCCCCAGTAGGGTTCTTCAAGTCATGCTTTCATCCTTCTCTAAACATTACAGTATCTACTGTCCTGTATAGTTTTAGTGGTTATTTTGATAATGATAGTTTGTACTATTGGAGTTTTAATGGCTGTTTTTTAAATGGTGGTTTGTATTGGGTCATTGGGAAAGTCATGATGTATTTTTCTGTGTTTTTGTATGCAACAATGCATCAAGACTTTTCCAATAACCTAATATTTCTACAGCCCTTGAAAAATGTCAAAGTCATTTTCCATTTATTTGAGGTCTTCCCAACAAACCTATAGGACTATTCTTATTTCACAGATAGAGAAGCCGGAGCTCTACAATATATAGTGATTTGCCTAAAATGGCACAGCTAAATAGTAGGTTTTCAGATTTTTTACTGAAATGTCTTTTTTGATGAAGACATCAAAACACAGTCAGAAAATTTATTTAGCAATCAAAATAGAGAAGTAAAACTGTTTTTAATGAAAAAGAAACCAGTTCACACCATAAAAACTATTTAAAGTCAGAACTTAACTATGATCACATTGACATAAGCCACGCTGTCTGCTTGGCTTTTGTGAAACTGGAAGGCCGCATGAAAGGGCAACATTTCATCTAGGTTCAGTAGATACAACTTTTCTAAAGCTTAGAATTGGGAGAGTGTACTCCCCGCATGCACTTATTTCTGCTTCTGCAACTGTTGGAGCTGACTGTGTGGGAGAGTTAACTGCTACATAAAATGTGGAATTAAAATTAAAAAGCTCTTATGTATATTTTTAGTGAACAGAAACAATTAAAATTAAATGTAACTCAAAATCCAGTGAGTAGAGTTGGCATTTAAATTGGCTGTTTAATTAGAAAAATTCTATATGACTAAAGTAGTCACTTGCAAATGTCTTTCAAAAGTAAAGCATTTTAATATGCTCCAGTTCTTAGATGATCTACACAACTTGATCTTTCTGCTTCCCTCCCCCAGCCCTGAATTGACTTGTTCTGCAGTTTGAGTTAACGAGCTCCTAGACTAATGCTTTGGGAGGAAACTTATCAGAATGAAAGTAGAAATATTATTCAACAATAAAATATACTAGCCCTTAAAAAGATTATTGGCTATCTTCAGTGCCCAAAGGACTATAAAGGAGAAATCTTTTTCTTCATATTGAAGTCTTAGACCCCTTTCTTACATTCCATCCAAATTACTAGGTGGGTAAATATCTCTGAAGGTATTAATGAATCAGAAAATTCTTGAGGTTGTACTCCTGACCTAAAATATTTTTTAAACAAAAGATGTAATTTTTAAAATCCCTTGGGCACAACCATAAGAAAGTCCTTGTGAAAGGATGTCTAGCTCAATTCCTCTTTTTCATTTAGAATTAGACCAAAACCATGACCAGCAGATAAGAATACAGCCATTTTTAAAACTCCCTGTGGCAGGCTAGCCAGATGCTCACGAAGCGTATTTCCACCTCCTGTGCACCTAAATGAACTACATTTCTCAACTTCATGTCCCTAAAGCGAAACTATATAATCAGTTCTTATGAAGGAAATATAAGAAAGAG
>NW_006159559.1:9771889-9773772 GCF_000334495.1 Tupaia belangeri chinensis
CCACTGACTGCTCAAGGCGTTTAAAAAGGAGGCATGTCCCAGGTGTTCTCTCCTCCCCTGTGTGTTACCTGGAGAATGTCAGGGAGACTTTGAGGTGTTGGGTTGAAGATGGCAGAGGCATGGGGTGGAAGGAGCCTGATCTTTAAAGGACTATGTATGGCAGGCCCTCCCACACACTGTGATCCACAGTGCCACACCTCTCCATGCCCATCACAACATCTCCTTCGTCCCCACCCCTGGCTGCATTGCTCTTCAGAGGAAGCAAATAAACTTCTATTATGATAAGTCACTTGGACATAAAAAATTGTTTATTACAGCATTGAGTGTTGTCCTGCATGATAATGCTACATCCCCCCACCGCCAAGAAATTTCCACTGTGACTATTCGCAATGCAATGTCTCAATAGTGTCACCTTATTATACTTCTATTCCAGCTGTCTATGCTAGAGACTGGTATATTTTAACCTTTGCAGGATCAAGAGCTTTTCAAACAGAAAAAAAATAAAACTCCTTTCTCCAAGAAAATAAGCAAACATACATGCGCACAAAAATATTGCCTAAAATTTCAAGATATTTCAAAACCAAAACAAGCAAAGTAGTCTGCCATCTAGAAACCCTCCTAGGAGCAGTAATGTAGGAGAGGCCTGAGGAAGGGATGACTGTGTATTATTTCCAAGCTTTCCAATTTTTCTCATCTCCTGTTTCATATATAGTTACCCAGTCATATTTACATCTTTAATCTTTGAATTAAAAACACAGGAAATTTAGGCCTTCAACACTGATTGCTTTCCTCTCATAGCAAAGATGTCAGGGTTGCAGTCCCAATGTCAAACATCAATTCTGTGACCATGCCTTTTGATTTCTGTACCAATAATAAGCAATCTCTGCCTCAGAATCATCAGCAATGGTCAATATTCTACGCTAGGCACTACACAACTGCTTTTGGAAACAGAATCTTAACTTCCTAGAATGACCCTTAAGATCATTTTAATGTTGGCCTTGTTAATATCACTAACCTCATCACTCATGGCTCCACTGCATAAACTGACTCAGATTGAGACGTGACACATTCTGAAGGAATTCACCTTGAAGGTGGTACTTAGAGATACAATGTAAGGGTCCAGAGATCGGTCTAACCGATGGAGACACAGAAAAGACAACGACAATGCAACTGCAAAAGAGGCTTTTATTTTTCCAGCTAGCTGGGGTCCAAGTTTCAGCCCATTGCAGCGGGCCTTCACAAGGACCCCGAGCCTAAGATAAAGGGATCTTTTATAGCTCCGAATCACAATGCAGAAAGTACAGTCAGTAATTTTCCACTTGAGGGAGGAGGGTGTGTGAAAGCTAGTTGTCATTATGTTTAGGTTTAGATTAGGACTTTCAGTTGAGGTCAGATTGACCTGGCTCTGGCATCGTCAGGGCCCATCTTACTTTGTTTACTTATGTGGTCTCAGACTCCCTGGGTTCTGTCCTTGAGGGTCTAACATGGCGGTGGTTGTGTCAATTCGGCCTAACATTCCCCCCTCGAGTTGTATATAATGAGGAATCATTCTCATTACTATTATCAAGCAAGTTACAGAAGCAGAGAAGCATTAGGTTAGGAATTTAAAGAATATTACTACCATTATAACAATACTTTGGAACATTTAGTTTAAAACAATCCCAAGACATTTTGCTCATAACAATTCAGTCACCCCAGGCCATGTCCGGATGAAGACCCTGGTCTTATTCTGGTGGTCACGTCCTCCACATTTCTCACGTCCTCTCTTTGGCTCCCCACATAGCCCCCTTTTTTTTGTTTATTAAATGATCCGCCACTACTGACGGGCAGTAGGCTGTGCCTGTCTTAGGTTGTCCTTGGTGACATTTTCTCTTACCCGTCAC
>NW_006159559.1:9776231-9794413 GCF_000334495.1 Tupaia belangeri chinensis
TACCAAATGCTAGACCAAACGGCATCCAATGCGGACACTCGTTGTCAGGGACGTCTCCCTTGACTTCAGGTGGAGCCTCCCAGGTAGGTAACCCGGTTCCTCCACGGAGAATTCTCTACCAGAATCAGACAGGTTTGGGAACAGGCTCCAAGGCCCCCTGCAAGTCCCAAACGGAGGCGGCCAACTCTCCTTTCCAGAGCAAGACAGGTCTGAGACAGGCTCTTTAGCCCCTTGCAAGTCTCAGACGGAGGTGATCAATCCTCCTTCCGCGGCAAAATGCAGAGCCTCCCTTTGTCGTGTCTAATCTGGTGTCCACCAGGCTGACCCATCCCGGACGAGCCCCCAATGTAAGGGTCCAGAGATCGGTCTAACTGATGGAGACACAGAAAAGACAACGACAATGCAACTGCAAAAGAGGCTTTTATTTTTCCAGCTAGCTGGGGTCCAAGTTTCAGCCCATTGCAGCGGGCCTTCACAAGGACCCCGAGCCTAAGATAAAGGGATCTTTTATAGCTCCGAATCACAATGCAGAAAGTACAGTCAGTAATTTTCCACTTGAGGGAGGAGGGTGTGTGAAAGCTAGTTGTCATTATGTTTAGGTTTAGATTAGGACTTTCAGTTGAGGTCAGATTGACCTGGCTCTGGCATCGTCAGGGCCCATCTTACTTTGTTTACTTATGTGGTCTCAGACTCCCTGGGTTCTGTCCTTGAGGGTCTAACATGGCGGTGGTTGTGTCAATTCGGCCTAACAACAAGAAGAAAAGCAACCAAAGGAAGCTGTTCCAGTTACTATGGGAATACACAGGATGAAACAATTAGCTCTGGAAGAGCCAAAGGGGAAGGGGAACAAGGAGGGTGAAGGAGACAATCAGGGAAGACTTCAAAGGGGAGGAGATCTTTGAGTTGGGCCTTGAGAGATGAGTTAGAGTTTGCCAGAGGGAAAAAAAAAGGATTTGTACAAGATTTCCCACTGGGACCCACAGGAAGGGGAAGAGCTCTGCCTCAGAATGGTATTACCCAACTGGCAAAAGCTTCAGGTCTTTTCTAGGCTTTTCTGGCTAAGAGACTGACACTCAGTTACCTCATTCCTTCCTTAACTCTAGTCTCCCCAAGGCTTTGTCTTTAGTATCTTCCTGATATCTGAATTATTGGTCACCCTGACCCAAAAGTGTAGCTCAGGATTGCTATATTGTCTTTTTCTTTTATACCACCCTCTTCTATACCTCAAGAAATATGAAAATGGGCCCTAAATCTATACATCAGAACTTTCGTCACTATAGGGGCCTTATCTTAATTTCCAGAGCAGGCAAATCCAGAAGAACTCAGGCCCAGCTGAGGTCCTATTGTCATCCCTGCACCAATTACAATCTACTTAATGATACTCTCACCCCTAAAGATGTCCACAGCCTAATGCCCTGAACCTGTACCTATGTTATCTTATGTAGTAAAAGGGACTTTGCAGATGTAATTAAGTTAAGGATTTTGAGATGGAGAAGAGGATGGATGCTATCATGAGAGACAGAAAGATAAGAGAGAAAACAGAGGCGGGGAGAGAGCAGATAAGTAGAGATGGAAGCAGAAATCAGAGAGAAGAGAAGATGCTACATTGGTAGCTTTGAAGATGATGAAAGGAGTCATGAGCCAAGAAGTGTAAGTGCGTCTAGAAGCTAGAACAGGCAAGAAAATGCATCCTGCCCTGCAGGCTCTGATTTTATCCTGGTGGAAAGGATTTCAGACTGCTGACCTCCAAAACTTTCAGATAATAAATTTGTATTGTTTTAAGCCATTATATTTGTGGCAATGTGCTACAGCAGCAATTAAAGACTAACATATTAGGGGCCAGCAGGTGGTGTGGTGGTTAAGGCGCTGGACACTTTCACATGGCTGAGCACGGTTCAAGTCCCAGCTCTGGTGGCTTGCTTCCCCACTTTTCTTCTTCTCTCTCTTTCTCACTCTCTCTCAAAATTAAAATAGATAAATAAATAAATGAAATTTAATAGATAATTCTTAAAGAAAAAACAAAAACTAACATATCACTCAAATGTGGACAGAGCACACAGCTGAGATTCACTCAGTCTGAGTTGGATTCCACCCCAGATCTTTTCTTGCCAATACTGTCCACATTCTGGTGCCACATTCAGGTGGCATGGTAAAAGTGTTGGGCTCCCACATGGCTAGTTATGGTTAAAATCCTGGATCCCAAGGCTTGAAAATCACCTGGGCATGTGTGCTTGCATGCCCAAAATTCCAAGAGGAGAATGGAAGAGAACAGATTGTGGTGTGCCCATCCCCCCAGAGGGTGATTTCTCACTTTCCCTCTCTCTGTCTTTCTCTGGCAAACACACACACCCTATGGGAAAAAACAAACAAACAAAAAAGCCACATTCTAAGCTACATTAGTTCAACAGTTACTGAGTCTTTTTTTTTAATTTAAGCTATTAAATTCTCTAATTATAGTTCACAACATCTAAAATATCTTTATTGTAAACTGATCAGTTGGTATAGTAAAAGAAAGTATTTCGATATACTGGATTTCCAACATTTTTTATATATTGTAAATAAAACTAAATTTTACAATATAAAATAACATAGATGGGGCCCAGCAGATGGTGTAATGGTTACATCACTAGGCCCCCACATGGTTGACCATGGTTGGAGTCCCAAACTCAGTACCGTGAAACTCATGCCAGGAGATCTTTGAGTTGGGCTTTGAGAGATGAGTTAGAGATTGCCAGAGGGGAAAATAAAAAGAATTTGTACAAGATTTTCCACTGGGACCCACAGGAAGGGGAAGAGCTCCGCCTCAGAATGGTAATACCCAACTGGCAAAAGCTTCCAGCAAAAGCTGGAGTTTTGGGTGCATGCCCAAAATCCCGAGAGGAGAATGAAGAAGGGATTGTGACTTGGCCATTCCCCACAGAGAGTGATTTCTCACTCTGTCTCTCTAGAGAGCACATGCACCCTATAGCAAAAATATCTAAATAAATAAATAAATGTTATTTATATTTTATTTAACACATATTATTTTATGTAGTATACACAAACATACTACACATATATTCTTATATATTATATATTAGAAACTCTCTATTTAACCACTTTTATTGAATGTCTCCCATGTACCAGACACTGTTCACCCAGACACTGACGATCAATGAACAAAAATTTATATGTGAACAAATTATATATAGTTCCTGCCTTCACAGTGTTTATGGTTGAGTAAGAGAAATACTAAACAAATAAATATAAAGTTACAAATTGTAATAATGTTCTGAAAGAAAAAAAAAGGAGACCTAAAAATAAAGCAAAATTTAGAAAGAACAAAATTTGGCTGGGAAACAGAGCTTTTAGAATTTTTAATCTCTTCAGATTTCAAGAAAGATAAGCCAATCTTGTATGTCTTTCATCCTAATATAACACTTTGATTTCCTTAATGAACATCCACTCAGATTTTTGGAAATAAACTTTCTCTTTCATGCCTTTGAATCCTTCATTTATTCTAAATAGCCCATGAAAGATTGTGGGAAGCTGCACACCAGCGAGTCTGCTGAGGTTTCTCAGAGAGCAAACAATTACCATGATTGGTTCCCTTCCAAAAACCTGACCTTCGAAACCTTGCTCTGATTGGCCACTAGAATCCCTCAAATTTGCATATTCCGGCACCTCATGATTGTCCAAAAGCAACCAATCATAACCCACCGTTAACAACCAATCAGGGCCCACCGTTAACAACCAATCAGGGCCCACCGTTTACAACCCACCAGAGTGTATATAACCACGATGCCTGGCCCACAGTAGCCAGACGACATAGACGACCGAGAAGACGACACAGACGACCGAGACGACGATGACGACCAGGAAGAGGACAACTGAAGAGCCTGAAGAGCTGAAACACTGTGCAGTCTCCAGACGACCCTGAAGAGCCTGAAGACCTGACACTGCATCATCTCCAGACGACCTGGGAGACCCTGAAGAGCTGTAACACTACATCGTCTCCGGACGACCCTGAAGAGCTGTGATACCACGTCATCTCCGTGCTGCTCACAGTAGACGACGCGACCCTTAAGAGCTGTGACACTGCGTCGTCTCTGTGCTGTACCGTGCTGCCCACAATAAACAGACGACACTGTCGTCTCCGTGCTGTAACACTACGCTGCTTGCCCTGGCTCTCACTCCTTCACTCAAGAAACCCGTTCGGCTGTCCCCCCGGGTCGGGACAAAAGATTGATGGTGGGTCCAGCTGTGATGGCACAAGTGGTAGGGGGCCAGTAGTAGGGTGCAAGAACCACTGTCAGCCAAGTGGGACCCAGCCACCTTAACCAATATACCATGTACTGATCCAATTAATCTTGTCTTTTTTAAAAGGGGTAAAATAAGTGACACACTCAAAATAAACAAACAAGCTCCCCATCTTGGGCCCATCCAACAGTGGTTCAGGGTGAAGCTGGTAGCCATGTGAGAAGACTGGATTCATGTCCTGAGTCTACCTGAATGTGCTGGGTGGGGCTGTGCTCCTGGCTTGCTGCAGCGCTGGGGAGAGGATTAATCACAGCATGAAGACCCTGTCAAGGTCTCTCTTTCTATCTCTCCCCCATCCAAGTATTCACAACACCTGACCCTACTTAAGAGTCGGGTGAGATTAGACGAAGCCAAGCTTGTCTAGGGTGGTAAAGTCATGTATTCTGACTCTCTCTCTCTCAGAAAATAAATAAGGAAATGTCTTAAATAAAATCACCTTGGATTACGACAAGTTTAATTATCAGATGTTATAATGAGGACAATCTCTCAAGCCAAGTTTATCAAGGTATGAATTTGTGAGTGAAGGTGTGGAATTTCAAATTTTGCTTGATAAAACCATCATCATTATCATCACAATTATAAATGATTTCTGAGGGCCAGAAACAGGACTATGGTATCTTAAAAATATATTGAACCTTTGTTCCTTTGAAATATGAAATCATATGAAAATATGATTAAAAGTATCTTTTAAATAAAAATTCATTATACAGCTATTCTTAAAATTACAATCATATAGCAGCTGAGAAAATGTTCAAGAACATAGTAAACATTACTCTTCAGACTGACAGAACGAAAGCAAGTGTTCATTAAGATGTATGGCTTTTTATGATCATGATAACAGCATCTTTTGTTATTATTTATAATGAATACCTTAGATGAATGCCTGATGGCAATTTACGAGGGGTCCCTCAAGATAGGGCTGGTCACCAGAAAGCTTAAGAGATTATAAATTTAGACCTTTCAGCTTTACCCACTGGCCTCTGGGAAAGGTAGGAGGAGGGGCCAGAAATCAAGCTCTATAAAAACCTTTGAACAGCAGGATGTGTTGAGTATCCACATTGTTGAATTTGTTGAGACATTGGGCAGGTGGTGCACCCAGAGAGGGCATGGAAGCTCTACACACGCCCCTCAATACCTCACCCTATCCATCTTTTCATCTGGCTGTTCCTCTGTACCTTTGTAATACCCTTTGTAACTACCTGGTAAACATAAGTAATTTTCTCTGAGTTCTGTGAACCATCCTAGCAAATTAATCAGACTCGATGAGGGGGCTTATGGTAACTCCAATTCATAGCCAGTTGATGAGAAATATAGGTAAGAATCTAGGACTTGGCAGCTGGCATCTAAAGTGGAGGCAGTCTTGTAGGACAGAGTCACTAACCTATGGGATCACCAGATGGTGTCAGAATCAGATTGAATTATAGGGCACCCAGTTTGTGTTCACTGGAGAACTGCTTAGTGTCTGCAGAAAAAAATCCATACAACCAGTCAAAGAAGTGTTTTGTGTTGAGTGTATAGTAGGGAGGAAAAAAAGAGTTCAATTTTTGTTTTTCCTTCAGGTAGACTAAGGAATTAGTAAATAACATGTTACCATAGGTATTTCTCATAACAATTTTGAAAGGTAGGAATTTTGATCCCCATTTTACAAAGGTTTAACCCCAAATTCACACTTTTCACATTTCAGGATTCTCTCTGACTGGGTATCAGTATTGTTCTCATATGTTATGTGTTGACTTTAAAAGCTCAACCTACATGAATTAAAAAATAGTGCAAAATTTTCTGACCTAGAATTGGTAAATATTAAGTAATATTTTGAATGCATCCTAATTTGTTCACCTTTATTAATTTTATACATAGAAACCTGTAAGTTTAAACCCCAGTAATGCTTTAATCTCATTTTTCAAAGGACTTTCTTTTTTAAAGTTTTTTGCCATAGGATATGTTTTCTCACCAGAGATAGAGTGAGACAGAGAAAACAAAAATGAGAAATCACACACACGCACCTTAGGGGGATGGTCCTCCTGCAATCCCTTCTCCTCCATGTTCTTCTTGGGATTTGGGGCATGCTGGGCATGATTTTCTTTCTTTCCTTTTATCTTTTTAAAATAAGATTCTTTATTTAACAACATAAACTGTAATTTGGTGAGAGAAATAGCTTTTCTAGGTGGTAGTGTGAAATATAGGTATGGAGTATCAATACAGTGTCCCTCCTTTATCCTTAATTGGTGAATAAGTAGTGTTAAAGATAAGTACTTCTTTCTATGAATTTAATTTCCAAGAATTCAATTTGTAACATCTATCCTATATCCATTACAGTGACAGAAGGAGGAACAATTTTAAATGATCATTTCCATACTGAGGAGTTCCAAGATAAAAGTAAATAAAGTCAATATTTTCCTTATGAAAAAGTTTATATATATAAGACATGGAAAACTATTAATGATATTTAACTCATCTGAAAAACTTCAAAACACAGTTTCATTAAGATAATCTTTACTACAATCTTCCTTTAAAGAAGTCCTCAAATCCCAGAAAAGTTTAAGTTGGCATAGAGATACATTAAACTTGAAATAAACTGCTAAAGTTATTTATTTAGGGCCAGACTGTGGTGTGGTGGTTATAGCAGCTGGATTCCATATAGTTGACCATAAGGTTCAAATCCTGGACCAACAGAAAAAAAAAAAAAAAAACTTCACAGAAAGTTATTTGTTTAAACTTAAAGAAAAAATATGATTAAAAGTATCTTTTAAATAAAAATTCATTATACAGCTATTCTTAAAATTACAATCATATAGCAGCTGAGAAAATGTTCAAGAACATAGTAAACATTACTCTTCAGACTGACAGAACGAAAGCAAGTGTTCATTAAGATGTATGGCTTTTTATGATTGTTATTATTATTCACAAATAAAGTCATCACTGCTTGACTGGGAATGGTTTTTTACAAAACTCCACTTCCAAAATTAACATTTTTATTTAAAATCAAATTTTAAAAAAGTTTACAATAGAAAAGTCAGCCAGGATTTTAACAAAACCAAAATATAGCTTTTTATACAATATAATATAAATTAGTAGCAAACTACTTCTGAGATTTTCTTTATGCTCTTTTAGTTCTTTATTTTAAAGAAAGCAAAACAATGTATATTAGTATGGAATGTCAATTAGTCCTTTTCATTCTTTATTCTGTGATTTGGGCCTTCAATAAAATACTTGATGATTTTCAGTAATGAATACTAAAAACAAGCCCAGTTTTGACTAAAAAGCAGTGAAACACAGTGGCTGGTGGTGTTGTCTCACTATTATCATAGTCACCCATTACCTTTGAGAATAATAATGAACATCATATAAGCAGGTAATCGTGTATGTGTTTAAACTCAATTTTTAAGGTGTAATAGCAGCCAACTAAACACCTTAGCATTTGGATGTCACTTTTATAAAATTTGGTGATACACAAAACTTTAAGTTGGATAAACACTTCAGTCCTCTATTGCTTTCCAATTTTAAAATCCTTAATAGAAATTTTGTATATAAGTGACAAACTGCATACATACACATGTGTGTACATACACATGAAAGCATATGATACAGCTCATTGAACGCGGGGGCAGCGTGAGCTTCGCGAGCCAAGGCGGGTCTACACAGAAGCAACCATGTCTAAGGGACCTGCAGTTGGCATTGATCTTGAAGACACCTACTCCTGCGTGGGTGTCTTCCAGCACAGAAAAGTAGAGATAATTGCCAACGATCAGGGGAACAGAACCACTCCAAGCTATGTCGCCTTTACTGACACCGAACGACTGATCGGTGATTCTGCAAAAAATCAGGTTGCAATGAACCCCACCAATACAGTTTTCGATGCCAAGCGTCTCATTGGACGCAGGTTTGATGATGTTGTTGTCCAGTCTGACATGAAGCACTGGCCCTTCATGGTGGTGAATGACACAGGCAGGCCCAAGGTGCAAGTAGAATACAAAGGAGAGACCAAAAGTTTCTACCCAGAGGAGGTATCATCTATGGTTCTGGCCAAGATGAAGGAAATTGCAGAAGCTTAACTTGGGAAGACTGTTACCAATGCTGTGGTTACTGTGCCTGCTTATTTCAATGACTCTCAGCATCAAGCTACCAAAGATGCCGGGACTATCGCTGGTCTCAATGTGCTTAGGATTATCAACGAGCCAACTGCTGCTGCCATTGCCTACGGTCTAGACAAAAAGGTTGGAGCTGAAAGAAATGTGCTGATCTTTGACTTGGGAGGTGGCACTTTTGATGTGTCCATCCTCACTATTGAGGATGGAATTTCTGAGGTCAAATCTATAGCTGGAGATACACACTTGGGCAGAGAAGATTTCGACAATCACGTGGTCAACCATTTCATGGCCGAGTTTAAGCGCAAGCATGAGAAGGACATCAGTGAGAACAAGAGAGCTATCCGCCGCCTTTGCACTGCTTGTGAACGGGCTAAGCACACCCTCTCCTCCAGCACCCAGGCCAGTATTGAGATTGACTCCCTCTATGAAGGAATCGACTTCTATACCTCCATTACCAGTGCCCAATTTGAAGAGTTGAATGCAGAACTGTTCCATGGGACCCTGGACCCTGTAGAGAAAGCCCTTCAGGATGTCAAACTAGACAAATCACAGATCTATGACTGTCCTGGTGGGCAGCTCTACTCATATCCCCAAGATTCAGAAGCTGCTACAAGACTTCTTTGACGGGAAAGAACTGAATAAGAACACCAACCCTGATGAGGCCATTGCTTATGGTGCAGCCGTCCAGGCAGCCATCTTATCCGGAGACAAGTCTGAGAACGTTCAGGATCTGCTGCTCTTGGATGTCACGCCTCTGTCCCTCGGCATCAAAACTGTTGGTGGGGTCATGACTGTCCTCACCAAGCGGAACACCACCATTCCCACCAAGCAGACACAGACCTTTACCACCTACTCCGACAACCAGTCCGGGGTGCTCATCCAGGTTTATGAAGGTGAGCACGCCATGACCAAGAATAACAACCTGCTGGGCAAGTTTGAGCTCACAGGCATACCTCTTGCACCCAGTGGTGTTCCTCAGATTGAAGTCACTTTCGATATCGATGCCAATGGCATCCTGAATGTCTCTGCTATTGATAAGAGCACTGGGAAAGAGAACAAGATCACCAACGATAAGGGTCGTCTGAGTAAGGAGGACATCAAGCGCATGGTCCAGGAGGCTGAGAAGTACAAGGCTGAGGATGAGAAGCAGAGGGACAAGGTGTCTTCCAAGAACTCCCTGGAGTCCTATGCTTTCAACATGAAAGCCATGGTGGAGGACGAGAAACTCCAAGGCAAGATCAATGACGAGGACAAGCAGAAGATTCTTGACAAGTGCAATGAAATCATCAACTGGCTTAACAAGAACCAGACTGCAGAGAAAGAAGAGTTTGAGCATCAGCAGAAGGAGCTGGAGAAAGTCTGCAACCCCATCATCACCAAGCTGTACCAGAGTGCAGGGGGCATGCCAGGGGGGGATGCCTGGGGGCATGCCTGGAGGCTTTCCCGGCAGGGGTGCTCCTCCATCTGGTGGCGCTTCTTCAGGACCCACCATTGAAGAAGTTGATTAAACTAACCCTGAGCGTAGATTACATAGCATTGCTCCACGCAGTAACATGTTGAAGGACCCCAATTTGTAGTGAACTCTGGCAGTCTTAAAAGTTCAGCTGCTATAGTGAATTACTGGGCATTCTCAATACTTGAATATGGAACACATGCACAGGGAAAAGTAACATTGCACTTTATAAACACTGTATCATAAGTGGAAAATGCAATGTCTTAAAACTATTTAAAATTGGCACCATAAAAAAAAGAAAGTATATGATACATACACATCTTTATCTTTGAATTGCTATACTTAAATGAGGCCAAACTTCTCATTTAAATTTGTCTGTAGAATATAAAATCATCAACTGAAAGTTTCTAATAAAAGGTTCATTTTAACTAATCAGAAATACTGGCTATGGAAAATTCTAAGACCAAAGAACTATTATCCAGACTTGTATACTTAAGGCTTAAAAATTAGTCAAACAAACAAGATTGAAATGACCAATTACCCACCAAAGAAAGAAATTTTTCTCTTGATATTTCCTTCTAATAGTGAAAAGAAAATATCTTACAGTAAGCTTTCACTTTTTAAAGAGTTAAAATTATTTTTTAAAAAATCTCACTAGTCTTCAAAAATACTAAATGCTTTATAAATACAATGTTCTGGAACTTGGATTCTTGAGCTAGAATGTGTATTTTCAAAATTTTCCTTTGGATTGTTTCATTTAGCACTTTAAGTTTCCATTCTGCAACTCTGATAACTGGCTCCAATTGGTTAAATTTATAGTAATCACATCTTTCTGAATTTACTACTGTGCGTTACCTGCATATGATAAAGTAAATGGGAGGAAGTGCACCAAATTTTGAAGCCACATAATAGTGAAAAATTCGAGTATGTAATAGTAAAAAAAAAAAAAAATAGAGATTCTCTTTCACCATTACATTAGTCAGATATAATCTCTATGCTTTTAAAGCTAATGTCGAGCTTTCATATATTTCAAGAGAATGAAGTTTTTAAATGACTCACCTTTATTTTTCAATTTAAAAACTTGGGACCAGCAGGTGGCATGGTGGTTAAGGTGCTAGACACTCCCACTTGACCATAGTTCAAGTCCCGGACCTGGTGGCTTGCTTTCTCACTTCCCCCACCCCCTGGTCTCTCTATGATCTAATTTAAAAAAAAATGAATGAATATGTAAAATTAAATAAAATAATTCTAAAAAAAAACCACAATAGACTGAATTACTTTTATTCATATACACATCAATGTCCTGGCATAGTGATCTCAGGTAGTTTTCTCCTTAAAGATGGCACCTGCAAATACAAAGATGCAGAGATGTCTGCAGCCTTCAGATGTTTATTGTAGAGACTCTTCAAGAGCAGTTTGGTGCTGAGTTTCCTCATCTAGTTGAAGATCCACAAATCCTCTATAATCAAACTGATGTCTTTGGTTTAGATGACTAACAAAATTTCTAATAATCTGGCTAGGATCTCCCCAAGGAAGAGACACACAGATAGGACATGTCACAGGAACTCTCTGAGATAGATGAATATTATTACAGCAATCCAGTAAACGCTGTCTGGTAAAATTGCATTATTGACACAAGGGACAGGTAAAGGTAGGATGCCCAGAAGAACTTGTATTCTCTGGGCGAGTTTCTGTGTTCTGAGATATGGATGTTTCACTCCTATTACTGTTCCCTACTGAATCCTGAGAGATCTGAAAGTTCGGAATGATAGAAAACACCATATTCATCCTGATACTTCTTACAAGATCTGTAATGATGTCTCATGCAATAGAATTTTATCAATTTGGCAAATCATCTGCAGCTACTAGAAAACTTCCTCATGATATGAGGTCTAAGGTCTGTTCAGGACAAGCTCCCTCTCTTCTAGTCACATTTCCACAACACAGGGGGGCAATGTATTCTGCTCTCTCTCATTGTAGTCGGGAAACATTTTCAACAGAAATCCTGTGACAGGCCAAGGTCCACACAGGCATCCTGAGCACCTCCTGCCAGAGGGGGCAGCAGAAATCATCCTCAGTGTGCAACGTGCCGGCTGAGAGCTCCTCAGCCATGGTACCGGTGGTGAAACAAAGTGATAGTGGCAGCGACTGAAGTCCCCAGCATGATTTTCAAGCAGCCAGGTCTAGGACTCAAACTTTGGTTAGTTACATGAGAATCCAGCACCTTAACCACTATACCACCTCCTGTCCCTCAAAGGACAATTTTTTTAACCTATTCATTTAGCATATCTTCCATCCAATGTGTAAACCAGTTCCATTTTTCTTAACTGATGCTAAGACTCTCAAATAAGTGTTCATTATGAAAAATCTGGCATTGTTTAGATAAAATCTTTCCCCTATTAACATTATTAACCTCAGGGGCCAGCAGGTGGAATGGTGCTTAAGGTACTGGAGTCCACATGACTGGTCACAGTTCAAGTTCTGGATCTGGCAGCTTGCCTTCTCACTTTTTGCCTCTCTCTTTCTGGTCAAGTTAAAACATAAAAATAACAAATAAGATTAAATAAATAAATAAACAATTCTTTAAGAAATTCTTAACCTCTCCTATTATCATGTAGAGAAATCTATTTTCTCAGAAAAATACACTAACTGAAATATACTAAATTATATTGTGGTAATAAATTAATCCAAAATCTGTGGTGACTTCACATATGATTCATTTCTTGCTCTTACTCCAAGTTTATCAGAGGTCAGCAAGAGACTCAGCTCCAGAGTCATTCAAGAATTCAGGCTAATACTCCCCAATTTGTAGATATTCTATAAGGCACACATAACTTTGTCAATCAGGAGAAAGAAAAGACTGGGAAATTATATATAGGCTTTTTTTTTCTATAGGGTACATGTGATTGCCACAGGGAGACAGAGGGAGAAAGGGAAAGTGAGAAATCCCCCCAAGGGATGGCCACAGTGCAATCCCTCCTCCTCCATTCTCCTCTCAGTACTTCGAGCATGCTGGCACATTCACTTGGAGTGATTTTTCATGCCACCAGGGCCAGAATACCTACAAAGGCGGCAATGTGGGATCTAGCGCCTTAACTTCCATGCCACCTGCCAGCCCCTACATATTGGCTTTTCACTGCCTCAGCCTGAAGATCACTTTACTCCCATATCATTGGCCAAAATTAGTCCTATGGGCTCACTAACTACAAGAAGGCTGGGAAACGTAGGCAATCAAATAGAAAGTCTAAATGTGGTTTGCTTTAATCTATAAGTGGGAACTTAAATGTACAGCCACTAAGGAAAACAGTATAAGATAGGTCCTGAAAACAACACTTAGAATTTCTATTTGAATGTAAGCAACTTGACCAATAATTCATTTATTCTCTAAGCCAAAAAAAGGAAATAAAAAAAGTCTAGAAATGATATTATTTGTGACAAAAACAGTAACACTACCCAAATGTTCCACTTGTCTGCAGCCAGGGCTGCAGCCATCTCAAAGCTCAGCTGGAGCTAGAGAATCCACTTACAAGTTCACTCACATGGCTGATGGCAAGGGGCATCCATTTCTTACTGACCATTGACTGGAAACCTCTGTCCCTCACTGAAGCTGGCTTCTCCATAACCTGTCCCATAATAGTCCCCCAGAGTATGTGAACCAGTAGAGAAACTGAGCAAGGTAGGAAGCCACACTGCCTTTAATAACCTACCTTCAAGTCACACACTATCGCTTTAGCCTTGTTCTATCCCATCTTACAATATTTTTGTGAGGAATTGATGACATAATATCTGTAAATGTCTTTGTCAAGTGTTTCTCACATGATAAGCACTCAGCAAATGTAACTACTGCATTAAGAAACAATTCTGTGAAGATAACTATAACATACACCATATTATTATTAAATTTTTTAGAGGTTTTTCTACCGGGCACGTGCACTCACCAGAAAGACAAAGAGAGACAGAGAGACAGAAAGCGAAAAATCACCCCCCACCCCAGGGGAGATGACCACACCGCAATCCCTTCTCCTCCATTCTCCTCTTGGGATCTTGGACACACGCGCACACGTGCCCAGCGTGAATTTAAGACGCCAGGTCCGGGGCTTGAACTACATGGGAGTCTAGCGACATAGCCATTACGCTAACTGCTGGTCCCGCATACACCATATTATTGAGCACATAGTCTACAGTACTTCATAGCATTCTCTTTACACAAAGCTGTGGGAGGAGGCCCAGCTCTGGTGGTGCACTGCTAACACACTGCCCCATGCTGGGACCACACAGGAGGCCCAGGTTTGACTCCTAATCCAACTAAAGGCCTGTCTTGGTGATGTGCACTTGTGGTCCTAGCTAGAAGTTTGAGGCAGGAAGATCTTGACAGTGAAACAATATCTAAAAGCAAAATAAAGAGGGCCAGCAGGTGGTGTAGAAGTTAAGGCAACTGATCCCACATGGCCAACTATGCAGTTTGAATCCCAGATCCAATAGCTTGAAAACTGCCAGGCAAGTGTGCATGTGTGCCCAAAATCCTGAGAGAAGAAAGGAGATAGGGCTGTGTCATGGCCATCCCCTCCTCCACCTCTTAGGGGAGTGTGTGATTTCTTACTTTCTCTCCTGCCTATCTCTCTGTGTCTCTCTCCAGCAAGCACAAGTGCTCTACAGTAAACTTTAAACAAATAAATAAGTAAACAAAACAAAATGAAATAAATAAAAAGTTATGGAAGGATTTTCATTTGGTCCCAGTGAAAGAAACAGATACATTCCAAATCATGGCCATTGACCTGGATGATTGTGCCCCTCTTCTGCTGACTGTCAGAAAGCACGTACTCACATTTGTGGCCTTATCTTAACAAGGGAATGGGGAGTCCCTCAACAGCTCTGTGTGCTTTAATCTTGCTCTTAGCTTTCAGTTACTTTCCAATCCTTACATTCAATCCATTCTGTTCTCCTCATATTTTCTCTTACTATATATAATTTCATAAGCTGTTAAAATCTTTTTGAAACCAAACTAGATATAAAATAATCCTTCAAAGTTCACAAATTAAAAAGTAGATTCCTTACAGAAAAATTTAAGCTAGGTATACTCCCTGTAATTTGGAATCCAAAGATTTCTTTTAACCATTTATTTTCATCAGTAAGTAGTCACTAATGAAACTACAAAAATTCTCCCCACCCCCCACAAACGTATACACCCACAAATGTATACACCCACAAAAATTCTAGTGCAATTCTTAAAGGCTTTTGCCCCACACTGGAGCCCATCCATAAGCCCCATATTGAAAGCCCATTTTCTCTGAGGTTCCCTAATATTTAATTCAGATAGTTCATTTTCCCAAGCCTTCTATAACTAAAGCAGTCTTCAAATGGGGACCACATGCCTCTGGGGGTGGCCTAAGATTTTCCAAGGAATAAAGGAGCATGAGTGGTTTTAGGATCATCAATATAAAAATTCTCAACTCTCATAAGAATTCTTTTTGGGATCGGCAATTGGCATAATGGCCATGTCACTGGACTCTCACGTACTTGGCTGTGATTCAAGTCCCAGACCCAGTGGCTTAAACTCACGCCAGGCACATGAGTGTGCATGCCCAAGATCCTGGGACTAGACTATTTCTCTCTCTGTCTTTCTGGAGAGCACACGAGCCCTATAGCAAAAATCTCTCAAAAAAAAAAAAAAAAAAGAATTTTTTTCTAAACTTGAACTGCCTGAGAACATGCCTTGGTCAAGATATTGTGTCGGGAACCAGCAGTTAGCGTAATGGCTATGTCGCTGGACTCCCACGTAGTCGACCGTGGTTCGCGTCCCAGACCCGGTGGCTTAAAACTCATGCCGGGCGCGTGTGCGTGTGTGCCCAGGATCCTGAGGGGAGAATGGAGGAGAAGGGATTGTGGCGTGACCATCCCCCCTGGGGGGTGATTTCTCGCTTTCTGTCTCTATGTCTCTCTCTGTCTGGCTGGCAAGCGCACGTGCCCTATAGCGAAAACCTCTCCAAAAAAGAAAAAGAGTATGTAACAAGTAAGGACATAGACAATCCCTAGCATATAATGAATGCCAATACATGTTACTACTACCAGTAATGTTATTACTATCACATCTGCACTTAGAATAGCATGACTATTTCCACATTCACTTCGAAATCATTTTATGTTAATACTTACATCTCACATCATAATATGTGCATTCTGTTTTGGTAAATTGGTACCAAAAATAATTGTTATAGAAACTCAATCAGGAAAAACATTTTTTAAAAGTTTGTTTTACTTATGTTGCAGAACGTGTACGTGTGCATGAAAGAGAGAGAAGAAAAGAGAGAGGCACCATCCACAAAGTCTCTTCTCACCACCATTCTCTTTGCCCAGCCCTCCAGCACCCCAGGATCTTGGGCAAATGCAACACCACTGGCATATTTTCAAGCTGACCAGGGGATCTGAAGAGCTTCCAGCACTGTAGTTCAGTTTGATACCAACTCTTCCACTGGCTGGTCCAGAGAGACATTTTTAGCATAGAATTCTATAATCACAGAAAATAAAAATATTTTAGATTGAATTTTTATACATATTTTGTGGTAGGTAAATATAAAATTATTTATAAAAGATTTTCAAAAATTAAAAATATTACACCAGGATATTATTAAGCTTCTGCGAAACACAATAGAAATCAGTTAAAGAAGAAATATTGGCAATGAATAATTCCTCTGTTATGATTTATGAAGATATCAAATTAGAATAGCATTGAATTTCCTTTGAAATATTTAAAAGAGTGATGTAGGGGCTGGTAGGTGGTATGGTGGACTCCCACATGACTGACCACAGTTCAAGTCCTGGACCTGGCAGCTTTCTCTCTCTCTCTCTCTCTCTCTCTCTCACTCTGTCTCTCTCTAGTCGAATTAAATAAATAAATAAATACATAAGTACATAAAGTTAAATTGAAAAATAACTTTTTTAAATGAAGAGTAATATAATCATTTTACTTTAAAATGTCACAATACATAGGAAATTGTGCACTTTGCAATTGATTGAGCTTACAGTGAAAAGTCTTTATAACCTGAAAAATGTATTCACTGGATTCATACATATATTACATAGATAGTAAGAAGAACACTTCCTTGGAACTCTGTTTTTGATTTTTCACTCAATTGTACAACCGCCTTGGTGTAGAGCTAACTCACACTGTTCCGTTAGCTTCTTTATCATCATCTTTAACTGTTAAAGGATGAGCCTTTGAACGGACATCTACACATGTGATCTTGTATTTCAGTTTTTATTTCCAAGTATCAATGGATCACTAGTTATTATTCTAGTAACAATCTTAAATGCAACTTGTTCAAACCAAACTTACTTGTCTTTCAAATTCTTATATGCATTTGTTAGTACATTTTTTTAAGTGATAAGTAACATAATAAAAACAGTTTTTTTAAGGGAATTTATTGGCTCACACAACTGAAACTCTGAGTAAGAGAGAGAGTTCAGTCATGACTGGATCGGGGGCTCAAGTCTCACCTTTGGAGCCCAGCCTCTCTCCACATCCTGGCTCTTCCTTCCATTGAAGTAGCATCAGTCATGGGCTCCATATGATAGCAGATGGCTGCAGCAGCTCCAGATTTGACAACCTCTGAGCTCTAAATTCAGCAGGCAAGAACATCTGCTTCTCTCCAGAAACCTCAGCAAAAGATGCATTGTGTTGCAGGCTTGGTGGGTCAGTGGTAATGCTCTGTATGAGGTAATGCTGTATCCATATAAAAGATCACAGGTTCAGTTCCCTGACTGGCCTATACACACCAGACACATGAACTCATGATTCTGTTGGCTAGGAATGCTAGGGGGAATCATGATGTGAGGTCCTATTTAGGGTGCTTCTCATTCTCTTTCTTTCGCAAGAAATAAGTTTAACAAAATATAAAAGATTTTAACATGTACAGTATCCATTGAGGTCAGTCATCTAGCAGTAAACAAGTGACAGGGACCAAAGGCTGCCAGGATAGAATGGAGTCACTTGAATCATTGAATCACAGCTGACTTGCTGACTTCACGTGCCAGAGATGAAATCAGGTGTATCAGAGCTATGTAGACTGAAATTCTGAGAGGAAGAGACCCCACAGCAAAACTCAGGCAGGTTCAGATAGAAAGACATGCCAAATGTAGGGGGAATTATAGTAAAAACTGTTCTATGCATACTAACTCTTACTATTATTATTGCTCTCCCTACATTTGGCACAGAGGTGAGAGGTTAGTAACAGGAGCACTTTGGCCCATGCGTATCAGTTCATGCTGGTTCCACATGACTTTTTAGCTTCATTTTCTGTTATTAGTCACCATAGAATTACTCTGAGACACTTTCATCTACTTTT
>NW_006159559.1:9794423-9821078 GCF_000334495.1 Tupaia belangeri chinensis
CCTACATTTCCTTTTCTCCACATTCCCTCTACTTGCTGTTTTCTACTTCTCCATTTGATTCAGTCAATTTATCTTTTTCTGAAACACCCCGCTTTGTGTATCTAGATTTACCATGTTTTGGTGTTGGTGTTCATGTTTCTTTGCTTTAGTGTTGGTACATGCTAAAAATAATTGCAGGATGGGTTGTAATAAAAGGCATACTTGTTCCTAGTCAGATTGTTCATTCTTTTTTTTTTTTAATTTGCCAGAAGGTGAATGAAATGGACAGGAAGAGAAAGAGAGAGGAGAAAGTGAGAAAGCCTTCTCCAGGAGAAATGGTCATATCACAATCCCTTCTCATTCATAGCTCCCTTCTTTTGGGGTTTTGGGCATGAATGCACACATGCCCAATGTATTTTTCAGGTTGTTGTGTCTGGGATTCAAACCACTCACTTGATCATGTGGGATCCAGCCATATTAACCACTAGACTACCAGCTGGCCCTAGTCAGACATTTAATAAAGCCAATCCAACATCTTTTCTAGCAGCAAAATTGAGATCTTGTTGAAAGAGGAGAAGGGGACCAGCAGTTGGTGTAATGATTGTGTCGCTAGACTCCCATGTAGTCAACCACAGTTTGACTCCCGGACCTGGTGGCTTAAACTCACACTGGATAAGTCTGTGTGCATACCCAAGATCCTGAGAGGAAAATGGAGGAGGAGAGATTATGGTGTAACCACCCCCCCAGGGGGGTGATTTCTCACTTTCTATCTCTCTGTCTCTCTCTTTCTGGCAAGTACATTCACCCTGGAGCAAAAACCTCTCCAAAAAAAAAAAAAGAAAGAAAGAAGAGAAAAGAGAAGAAAAGAAAGAGGGGAAAAGAGAGAGATACTGAGGGATGGAACTTGCAAACTACATACATAAACACTTCATCATGAAACTTGGGCAGAATATGTTCTTAACTGTCTGAGAGCAAACTGGAATGAGTTAACATCCTGTGATACATAGTCTAAGCAGTCAAGAATTGAAGTAAATTAGCCTCCTGACCATCTGTTGGGCCTAAAACTGTGTGCTAATAGGATTACTTACTTCCTCTACTTCGCCAAAGTTACTGACAGTTGATAAAACTGTGGAATGTTTGAGCATGTCCTCTGCTCAGCATCACAAGATAAGATTATCTCAATGGCTCTGTGCCAGTGGTCATCTGGGAAGACCATCACAATCAATGACCCCAGTGGATGCCATATCAACTCCTCTACACTCTAAACTTTCTACAACCCAGACTCTATGACCTCAGTTACCATGGCAAAAGTTTCACTTGGCATAACTCAATAGTTTGTAGCCAAAAGTGAATTTTGATATTAATTTTTAAAAGTACTGTAGGTTCACAGTTTCATAATCCTACATCTAAAACCTAAAGATTTCTTTTCTTTCTTTCTTTCGAGAGAGATTTTTACTATAGGGAACATGCACTCACTGGAGAGACAGAGCCAGAGAAACAGAAAGTGAGAAATTACCCTCAGGAGAGATAGCCACACTGTGATCCCTTCTCCTTCATTCTCCTCCCAGGATCTTGGGCATACATGCATCCATACATGCCTGGCATGACTTTCAAGACACTGAGCATGGGACTCAAACCACAATCAGCCATGTAAGAGTCCAGTGACATAACCACTATGCCATCTGCTGGTCCCAAAACCTAAAGATATCTTAAACTGAAGATATATTTATAACTCAGTTGACCTGATGTGAACCCATTTAGCAGCAAATCCTGACCCAAACTGAAGAGATCATTTATAATCTTCACTTATTTCACTTTATGTGAATATTTTTGTTTTGCTGAGAAATATTGGTGTGTTTGATTATGGATTACTTTCTAAACCTTATAGGATATCTATCCACTTACCTCTCTATCTATAGGGAGATAGATCTCTTTATAGAGAGAACATTTACTGTACCATTTTTCTAAAATTAATACTGTTTCTTTAAGAAAAAAACTTTGAGTGGCCACCATCAGGGCCCCAGGATGATCTCTGAGACCTTAGGGCGCTGTGCAGTCAGGAAGTGTGTGTGGCTGGCCAGCCAGCTTTTCCCGGCAACCTTTCACCACCACCATGACAGCAAGGTTTTTCTTCCCCTGGCCAATGGGCACCAGCTTGAACCCAGAGCAGAAGGAGGATTTTCTTCAGGGTGAGAGCAAACTGAAGTTCAATGAGTCTTTCAGCTCACAAAGCAGAAGGGCCTCTCCTTGGATTTGCAAGGGATAGAGAAGGAGCAGTTAGTGCATGGATAGTTATTATAATGATAACCAATATTCTTTCTAAGCCCTCACTTGTCAGGGCTCAATCAGCAGAACTTTTTTTTATTTTGTTTGTTTGTTTTTTTGAGTGGGAGGGCGTTGTGGATTAAAAATAAACATAAAAATAAACACACAAAGACATACAAGTGTAGAAATGCAAGGATTGGGTGGGCCCAACTTCTCTGATGGAGATAGGCGCAACTCCCCAAATGGCCTCAGGGTTATTCTTTTAAAGGGCAGAAAAATGGGGGGAGAGGAAATGGACTGTAAAGCCAGTTGTTTTTAGATGTTAATTATCTGAAGATGTTAAAACAACTGGAGCCATGTAGTTTCTCTGATCTTTTGGGGGAGAATTCTGATAAGTATGTATGGCTTCCTTAGACAGATACTGCTCTGCAGTTTGGATCAGCTAGCATATTTGCATGCAAATTGTTTTTATGTCATACAAATAAAGCTCACAAAACCATGTTTATCCATATGTCTAAAGGTCACCATGTGTGCTCAGATTGGCTGCTCTCTACATTCACTATGTGCCAGGCACTGTGCCGAGCTACTTGTCTGCTCGCACTTAATGGGATGACCCAAGAAAGTTGAAATGACCAAAACAATGGAGAAACCCAGTCCCCTGCTGGTCAGGCAGCCATTTGTGAGACAGTATTACACACTGAAAAAAGCGCCAGATAGGCTTCACAGATTTTATGGAAGGAATTCTTCTTATGTGCATGGAGGGCAGGGCTGGATTCAAAGGGAAAGCCAGTGATGCAGTTTTCAGACAGAAATAAATCCATGGAAAAGTTATATCACAAATCTTCACTAACTGCCACATCATGATTTGCCATGTTGATGCCAATTATGGTGTAGTGGTCCAGGTGATGGGGCTGCTTTTGAATAATAACCAGGCTTTGAGGAGATTTATGCAGATGTTTAGCCTTGCTCCTGAGGGTTCCATTATGAATAAATTTTGTGTCCTCAATGATATCCTCAGATTCCAAGATGAAGTTTTCAGTAGCTTTGTCACTGAGCCTTAGGAGGAATGTAAGAAAGAAACAGAGGAACCTGAAGAAAGACTGCAGACATCTAATGTAGGATGATTGATTCTATGATCAGATTGTCAGCAATGACATGGAAAAATATTTAAAGGAGGCTATTTTTGAACCAAAGTCTGAACCTGAACCAGAACCAGAGCAAGAACTTGTTTCTGAAATCCAAGAGGAAAAGTCTGAGCCAGGGTTAGAAGACACTCTTCCTCTTCTGAGGATGCTCAGAGGAGTTCTCCAACACCTACCAACATAGCTCTGACAGTACAGGAAAAGTAGAGAACATTTTCTTGGGCATCTGTAAACAGTCAGATCCTTCCACCCAGTGGAGCTGTTCCAGTTACTGGGATACCACCTCGTGATGTTAAACCACCAGTTTCACAGGCCCAACCAGAGTCTAAACCTGAATCTCAGATTCCACCACACGGGCCTCCTCAGAGGGATCAAAGAGTACCAGAACAAGAGATAAATATTCCTCCCCAGAGAGGATTCAGACCAATCCATAAGGTTGCTGAGCAAGATGATATAGAGTCCTGAAGAACAATGAGACAACTTGACAGTTATCAATACTTCCTTGGCAACCTGTCTCATGAAGTGAACAAGTCAAAGTTTAGAGAGTTCTTTCTAAATTAGGGAAACATGATGGGGCTACACATTAACAGTGGAGAGAAGTTAACCAATTTTGGTCTGGTCATGTTGATGATTTTGTTCAGAAGGTTCTTAGCAACAGGCCAATCACGCTCAGAGGTGAGGTCCGTCAGAATGTCACAGAGAAGAAATGAGCTGCCAGAGAAAAGGACCATCAAGATAACCACCTGCAGGGACCTGGAGGCCCTTCCCACAGAGGTAGAGTGCAGAAACCAGGATTTAGAGTAGGAAGAGGGATTGCTTCAAGGCAGTGATTGCCATTCATCAATCTTCTGCAGCAGTACAAGCCCTTGCTCTCAATGAAGAATCTCTTCAAGCAGCCTTTGGTATCTTTGAGCATTAATCTAATCTGTTAAGAACTGCTTAAGTTTGTACTTTTTTTGTATTCTGATTTTTTAAATCTTGAAATCCCTAACGGTTTCAAATATGAGATTATAAACCTGAGCATATGTAAAAACATTTAACAAATACAGTCTTCTTTCCCTGTGCATTTGGTCTACTAGGTAGTGGCTGAAGTTGAGGCTAGTTTTAAAACATTTCCAATGAGTCATAGTGGGTGCCATACAATTAATTTCTATTTACATTTCCTACTTACTTTCTATAATTGCCTTCACTTGCAGTTTCAAGGAAATGCTGGTATTCTTACTTGACTTTTCTAAAGATAATACCCATCTTAAGACTTAACCTTTTTGTAATCATGTTTCTTCATCCAAATATTTAAAGCTCTTCTGCTTATCTTTTTTTAAAGAATATTTTATTAAACTTTAGTTATTTTCTTTCTTTATTTATTTTAATTTGACCAGAGAGGGACAGAGTGTGTGTGGGGTGGGGGTGGGGGTGGGGGGGATGAGAAAGCAAGCCTCCTGGTCTAGAACTTGAACTGTGGTTGAGTCCAGTGCCCTTAACTACCACACCACGGTGGCAACCCCAGCTCTTCTATTTTTCTTACCCAGGACTCTTTATTGTTGCCTACAGACTGCCACCACAGACTGAAAGGGAGTCCCCGGTTCACCTCCTTCTTTAGAAGTAATTCAATTCTTTTGTTCTAAAAGAACTATCAGGGTGATTCTAAGGTTTGGATCTCTTTTTTCTTTCTTTCTTTTAAATTTTTCTTTCTCTAGCTCACAACATCTAAAATCTTGTTCTCCTAATCAGCCAAAAATACTTTCTATTTTCTATTTCTAATTCTCTTTTCTTAGTTGTACCTTCCTCTCAAATAATCATTTAACTATTTTGAAAATAAAAATTTTATACTTAACAAAAATGCATACAGAAAAGAAGTTAAGTACACTGAGATTTCAAATAATGGGAACTGGGACCAGCAGTTAGTGTAATGGCTGTGTCGCTGGACTCCCAAGTAGTTGGTGGCTTAAACTCACACCAGGCACATGTGCGTGCATGCCCAAGATCCTGAGAAGAGAATGGAAGAGAAGGGATTGCAGAGTGGCCATCCCCCCTGGGGAAGGGGGGTAATTCCTCCCTTTCTGTCTCTCTCTCTCTCTGTCTGGCACCCTATAGCAAAAACCTTTCCCCCCCAAAAAAAGAGAGGGGGGGACTTACCTTGAGGAAGGATTATTGTCCTTACAAATCTTCTAACATAATTTCTAGCTATTGCTTTCAGACAGATACCTCCTGACTCTATTTATGCAGCACAGCTACATTAATTTATGGAATAATGTGACCTTTCCCCAAAGATGGGATTGATAATTTATGTTCTCAACTTAAGAATGGTTTATCTAACTCAAGCAGTTTCTCTCCTGCACATGTCCTCATGCCCAGTTCAAGCCTTTTACCAATCTGGAATTAGTTGAATCATTCGGTCTAATCATTCCAAAGGTTCTCTATATCATACTTTCCAAGAAGGCATGTTAGCGTCTGGCATTTTCTATGGACTCAAATCATAAGCACAATACTACATGTTTAGGTTTATATTTGTTTAACTGAACATATATGTTAAGCAAAATATTGTGAGCTCTGCGTTGAATGGTGTGAAATGTATTCATATTGGAAAATGCACTTTACAAGCTAAGTGATGTATAGTGAGTAAATGTATAAAACAAATTAAAAGATATTTTTAGAAAACAGTTAAGCACACAGAATTATTTTTAACAAGACCATCAGAGGAAGTTTGTAATGCATATAAACTGTAAAATCCTAGCCTTAACTGAGGGAAATATAAGACCTCCTCCTCCATGAGGTAATATTAAGGGCTTCTCTGTCATTTGTGCCCAGTTCTGTAAATGATATCTTCTTAAGTAGTAAAAATTGGTGTGGGGGCCAGCAGGTGGCATGGTGGTTAAAGGCGTTGGACTCCCATATGGCTGACTGTGGTTCGAGTCCTGGACCTGGTAGCTTGTTTTCTTGCATTCTCTCTCTCTCTGTGTCCCTCTCTGGTCAAATTAAAACATAAATAAAGTTAAATAAAGAATAATTCTTAAAAGAAAAGAAATTGGTGTCTCCTTGCCACTGGCTGTACGTGACCAGAATCAGCTCTGGCACTGACACCATGATTTATAAGTGGTAAGAAACTGGTCTTTGTTCATCATAACACATTCCGGTAGACTAAAAGTCAATAGCCACTTAACATTCAGAAAACACGTTCATGCTAGCAAGTGCAGTACTTCTGTCTTAGTCAGTTCAGGCTGCCATAACAAAATATTATAGACCAGGTGGCTTAAACCACAGAAATTAATTTTCTCATAGTTGTAGAGGCTGGAAACCTGAGATCCAAGTGCCAGCATAATCATATTCTAGTGAGGGTCATCTTTCTGGCTTGCGGAAGTAATCTTCTCACTATGTCCTCACATGGCAGAGAGAAAAAGAGGGCAATTTCTCTCATGTCTATTTTATAGGGGCACTAATCCCATCATGAAGGCTCACTCTTGTGACTTCATTTAAACTTAATTACCTCAAAGACTCCATCCCCAAATATCATCACATTGGGGGTTAGGGTTTCAACATACAAATTTTAGTAGTGATAATTAAGTTCACAGATGCTTCAGAATACCTTTTTTGAGTAATCAGTGAAATGGTTTTGCAGGGATCAGCAGATAGCATAATGGTTACGTCACTGGACTCCCACGTAGTTGACCACAGTTCCAGTCCTGGACACAGCAGCTTAAAACTCACACCGGGTGCTTGTGTGTACGTGCCCAAAATCCTGAGAGGAGATAGAGGAGAAGGAATTGTGGCATGGACATCCCCCCCTGGAGAGTGATTTCTCACTTTCTGTCTCTCCATCTCTCTCTGTCTCTCTGGTGAGCACACATGCCCTATTGCAAAGTCTCAAAAAGAGAAAAATAAATAGTTATGCAGAGACCGTGCTTCGTGGGGAAAGAAAACACCTGGAGGGAGTGATATAGCAACACAGGCTCAGCAAAGAGGTATGGGTGAAAAAAGTTGGGAACTAGCAGTTAGCATGATGGCTATGTCACTGGACTCCCACGTAGTTGACCGCGGTTCGTGTCCCGGACCCGGTGGCTTAAAACTCACGCCGGGCGCGTGTGCATGCGTGCCCAAGATCCCGAGAGGAGAATGGAGGAGAAGGGATTGCGGCGTGACCATCCCCCCTGGGGGGTGATTTCTCGCTTTCTGTCTCTATGTCTCTTTCTGTCTGTCTGGCGAGCGCACGCGCCCTATAGCAAAAACCTCTCCAAAAAAAAAAAGTTTACTGTGTACTAGACCACATGTGCATACACACACACACGCGCACACACACACAATGATTTCACAACATGACACCTGAGAAATTCTCTCAAACCATAGAGCTTGGTCCTTAAATTTACCAGTTAGTTCATCTTTAAGATCACTTCTATTTTAGAAATTTTTTGGTGTTTTTGGACAATGCCATCTGGAAACTAGCCAGAGAAACAAAAATGAAGAGCAGTAATTCCCTCCTGTCTCTCACCTGTGGAAGTGATCCTTAACAAGGTGTACTTCTCCTTTGCTCATCACTAGATCGAACTGATTAAGTGGAAAAGGAGTTATTGTCAATTGTCATTAGTTTTTAATTCTCTGTGTTTCTATAATTCCATGCCTCAGTGCTTGAGTTTAGCCTAAAGGAAATTCTGAAAATAACTTATTATCCTTTTAAAAAATCTATTTATTCCTTGCCCAGTTTTTTTCATAGTTTTTGTTGTTGTTGTTTTATTTTTACAATTATCATTGTTTTTTTCCTCCTACCCAAGACCTACCTCATCTATGAATGTACTACATTCCACTCTGAGTTTTCCCTGTGTATGACTCCTAAAACATTTATTGACATAAAGTGCATCTGTGGTTCTCTAAGGTGGTCACATATAGCATTCAATAAATGATTGACATTTCTTCTAAATAGCTCAAGTCCATTAATTACGTGTCTATTATGTGCAGTTTTTAAAAAGAGAGAGAGGGAGAAAGTAATAGCAAGTCGTATACAACTGGATTTCTTCCTGGAAGTCCCTTTATTGGGTCTGCTACCCAATCTGATCTAATCCATAGGGCCACCTGGCAGGAAGCAGGGTACTAGACATATCAACTCAGGGGCCCAATCTTATCTGGAAAACTTATCCCTTTCCTGGCCAAGTTTTTGGGGGTTTTTGTTTGTTTTAATTTGCCAAAGTCTCCTTGCACTCACCAGAGAGAAAGAAAGAGGGAAAGTGAGAAATTATCCCTGGGGGTATGGCCACACAGCAATTCTTTCTCCTCCATTCTGTTGGAATATTGGGCATGCGCAGATGTGCACCAGTGTATTTTTCAAGTCTCTGGGTCTGGTACTCAGATTCCATAGTCGGCCATGTGGGATCCAGCTGCCTTAACTACCACACCACAGGTGGTTTTGTTCAGAGAGGTATGGGCCTCCTTTCTGAGGATCACTCACTAACGTTTGACTCATTTGTTACTTTCTTCCCCAGTGTGCTCTTCCTTTCCCAGTACAGGACAATATTTTTTGTATTTTAATTTTCTCTCAGTTAAAACTTAACAAAGATTCTTTGACTGATCATAGTTTAGTCAGGCACCTGAGCCTTCTCCTAGACCCATGTGTGTCCTTCCTTCTGAAATCCATTTTTACCAAAGAAAGTCATGTTAGCAAGAGCCCTCATCCTCCATATCTGATCAGTTTCCTCACCTCCAGGTGAGGTCCAATCACGCTGGCCTGTCTTCAGCAAGGATCCTTTTAGGTCATGTTAACCAGACTCGCCCTTACCTTCCAGGTGTTTCCTCTTAATGATTTTCTGTTCACAGATACCCACCTGCTCTTTGACTATAAAGTCTCTCGTCCCCGTCTTGTGTTCAGAGTCGAGCTCAGTCTGTTTCCTTCACTACAAAGTCCCATTCCCTTGGTCCCTATACCTGTAGTGATGACCCTGGATAAAGTCTTTCTTTAACAAGAATCACTGAATGATTTGTTGCTCTAACAGAATGAAGGCAGGTAGGGGCAGAAGTGGAACTCACCTGCCAAATTGCTGTCTTTGGTTTTTGTTCTATCATAATGATTTTGTCCTTGATGTTATATTCTGATCAGCAAGAAGTGAGAGGACACCCAGTCCTAGCCAAACTATAGGAGTCTTTATTAGCTGGTGACTGTGGGAGGACTCATGTCTCTCAAAAACCTTGTAACCCCACGTGCAAGAAAAAGAGATGTTTATAAAAGTAAAAATCGCATTCCTTTACACGTTGACATAGCAAAAGCAATGTAGAATGAGGAGAGGGTGAAAAAGTGAGAGGTCTCCTTGCAAAAGTGGTTTTACAGAAGCCAGATCAAGCAGGTTAATTATTTCTATGGAATTTTGCTGTGGGCACTTTCCAGTCTGCCTAAGTGCAATGGAATTTCCATGGGCTCTATTGTGCAGGGCAAGGGGTCTGTGAACACCAATCTGCAGGACATGTTAGGGTGGGGGTAGTTTAAGGTCACTTAGCAAAGACAGTAGCATATTAATTACTCTAGGTAGAAAGGAAGCAAGTTTCTAATATAGAGGTGGGAAGCATATAGTATAAAATGGCGATGCCCCTGTCTCATTGGGACAATGGCAGCCTAGAATCTAGTGCCTCTGTGGGGAAGGGTTAGGACCAAAAGAAAATGGAGAGGGACTATGTCCATTAATATTTTTTAAATACCATCCAGTAGCAGGGTATGGTAATTTAGCTTAATGTCAAAAGTAGTCTCATAATGATTAAAGGATTTACTAAAATAATACATTAGAGAAACAGAACTTAGAAACACACTAACTGCTGGTCCCAGCTTTCTTCAGTTCTTAACTCACATTTTTTTCCAATGAAAATCCATTAAAAATTTTTATCTGCAAAGTGAAATGTTGATCATTTTATTACTATGAAAAGTGATAGTTTGCTTTCAGCAAAGGTGACATTTTGCCCTAATCAAGTAAGAATATCTGTGTAAGAAGTTATTATCTTGGTGTTGAAGAATGGAGACTCTGCATCTCAGAAAAAGAATGTTATTTGCAAGTAATTCATCTTGGGAGATTTCAAGGAAAAAGTTAATATTTTTTTGCAAAATTTTCTATCACCATAATATTATAAATTAATTGTACATACTGCAAAGGGTTGTGTGAGTAAAATGTATTTATATTTAAATAGCTGAATAAAAGAAATTTAACTGCTAGAGACATATATGATAAGGCTTCTTATTAAGAAATTATTAATATTACAGGGGCCAGCAGTTAGCATAATGGCTATGTCTCTGGACTACCACGTAGCCGGCCGCGGTTCGAGTTCTGGACCCGGTGGCTTAAACTCATGCCAGGTGTGTGTGCAAGCGTGCCCAAGATCCCAGGAGGAGAATGGAGGAGAAGGGATTGCGGCGTGGCCATCCCCCCAGGGGGTCATTTCTCACTTTCTGTCTCTCTGTCTCTCTCTGTCTGTCTGGCCAGCGCACGCGCCCTATAGCAAAAACCTCTCCCCCCCCCAAAAAAAGAAATTATTAATATTACATTCTTCTCCCAGTATTTTCTAAATTTGTATTATTACTAGTCAACTATGTTATGAGGAATTTATTACATTCATTGCATCCCCATTAACACTTTTAAAAATAAATATCATATTGCTCTTTCATTTTATTACTTCACAGCTATTGTTTTTCCACTAAGTAATGATTCTTATCATAAGATTGAAATCTATGGACATTTAGCAGGTAATATACATAGGTTTACCATCAATCAAAAACCCAAGGAGCAAACACAACACAGGGTGAATTTGACTTCATCCTGCTATCGTATTTTGTAAAACTTTATTTAAAGAGGCTTTGGCTTATTTTACTGAGAAAATAGTGCAATTCTCAATATTAGATGACTTGAAGATTTAAGAAGACATAAGTCAGAAAAAATTATTTACTAAACATAGCTAAAACATAAAAATGTAGAGCCTTTTTTGCACACCTATCCTCTGACACAGGTATAGTACAGTAGGCTATTTTGAGGCTACTTTGATTTTGCGTAATTTTCACATAGGAAGCCTTCACTTAAAAAAATAAAAAAGGCTTAGGGAGCCAGCAGGTGGCATGCTGGTTAAGGTATGGGACTGCCACATAGCTGACAACAGTTCAAGTCCCTGACCTAGGGGCTTGCTTTCTCACATTCTCTCTCTCTCTCTGCTAAGTACATATGTCCCATAGCAAGCTAAAAAATAATGATGATGATAAAATAAAAATTAAATAATTCTTTTTTAAAAAGGGGAGGGGTGTTAGAAGTAGGGAATTTGCTTTCTAGGAAAGCAATACCAAACTACTATCTTTAGAAAAAGCTGCATAAAACATGATGCTGCTTTTGGTTATCTGATTATAATACCTGTACTCAAGTCTAAATGAGCCAAGCTAAAAATGGAAAGGTCAAGTTTTTAAAAATAATGATGACACCTGAATTGGAATATATATTACAAATTAGTATTAGAAGGGGAAATATGTAGATAAAATTAAGGAAAGTTGAAAATGCAGCTACAGATGGGCCCACACATCAAAAGAATCTAGCTAGCAATTAGAGACCCTGGTGATGAAAACCAGACAACTCCAGGTATAAAATATACAAAGGCGATCTGTTGCCTTGCCCAGGTGCTCAAACTCTGCATGCACCAATTTCCTTGTTTACAGAATGCCTGGGAGGGGGAACCAGCAGTTGGCATAATGGCTATGTCGCTGGACTCCCACGTAGTCAACCACAGTTCAAGTACTGGACCCGGTGGCTTAAACTCACGCGGGGCGCGTGTGCGTGCGTGCCCAAGATCCCAAGAGGAGAATGGAGGAGAAGGGATTGCAGCGTGGCCACCCCCCCGGGGGGTGATTTCTCGCTTTCTGTCTCTCTGTCTCTCTCTGTCTTGCTGGTAAGCACACACACCCTATAGCAAAAACCTCTCAAAAATAAATAAATAAAAATAAAAATAAAAAATAAAAGAATGCCTGGGAACTCCTTCCCTAGATATAATCCTTAATATGGGTACTTCCTCCTTTATCATAGCCCATATAGTCCAACTCATTCTACTTCATGTTTCTAGAACCCACCTACAGTTTTCTCTCACCCAGCAGGAGAAATTTTTACCAAAGAATAATGTTAGCATAGATTGACATGGCCCCACAACGACTGTACTAGAAATACTTTCCCAGACTTAAAGAAACTTGCAGCAATTCCTTTTATACATTATCCTCATGAATCGAACTCAGCATTGTTTGAAATATCAACACTGCATGTATTGAGTTGTCAGAAAAATCAGGATGCATTTTTACAAGGAAAAATTATGTCATGACTTTTCTGAAAACCCAATATATGCCTCTATGAAGTTATCAAGAAAATTTCTGAAGGAATATTTTGATAATAAGGTAAAGGAAAATAAAAAGGAAGGAAGGAATTAAATAATTTTTACAAAAATAGGTTACAATATATAAATAAGTCTCTCCAAGCAATTGAGAATTCTGTAGGACCAACTATAAGCTCTCTGGGCTCCTAGAACCCCTCTATAGTCATCTGACACCTCCATTCAAGCTTGTGGAAGGCTATCCTTTTGCCTTCTCTTGTCAGTTGGTTTGTAAGTTAAGAGTTAGAAATATTTAGTTGAAAAAACTAACTCACCACAAAGGGATAAGGCCCATTAAAAGTTCTGAGCTTATGAAAAATCAGGACCTCTGTTCAGGGTCAGGGACTTCTTGACAATATTATGGTTGTGGAATAGTACACAACTTGACTATATGATCTTTTATAAATAGTTAAAAGCCAAATCAGGGTAACAGTCATCACTCCATGCCTTAGACAGTCATCACTCCATGCCTTAGATAGGATTTCTTTAGAAAGGTGATTTTTCAAAGTCTTACATGCTTGCACCTGAAAACAGCTTTTATGAATAAGAATAAGATAGAATCTCAGAAGATCAATACCTTGTTTTCAGGGGCCAGGCTTTCATTCTATGTAACTATGGAAATCAAATTACACGGGAAGGCAATCTTCCCCGGGGGAAGCTGGTTACAAGGGTGAACTTGCTGATACTGCTAGTGAAATTGAAATTCTAAATCCAGAATGAATGCAACACACTATAATAGGCATACACATTATTTCAGTAAGTTTTATTTTAATAAGGAAAACAAAGCACAAATAATACTTACCTCTAAGCATATGCCACTGACCAAATTCAGAAATGTTCTCTGCATCACGATCTCTTGTCAGACTAGCCTGTGGCATGATGGTTAAGGCAGCTGGATGGTTCAAGTCCCAGACTCGGCATGTGTCTGGTCATGTGTGCATGCGTGCCCAAAATCCCAAGAGGAGAATGGAGGAGAGGGAATTATAACATGGCCATCCCCCCTAAGAGGTGATTTCTCTCTCTCTCTCTCTCTCTCTCTCTCTCTCTCTCTGTGTGTGTGTGTGTGTGTTTCCCTCTTACATGTGCACATGTCCTATTGCAAAACAAAACAAAACCTCTTTTCTATTTAACACTTAAGTAGTTGATTCTATAAATTATTGAAGTAAAATTACTCTTATTTTTTCTTCTTTTTTAGAGAGATTTTTGCTATAGACATGTGCGCACACCAGAAAGACAGAGAGAGACAGAGAGACAGAAAGGGAGAAATCACCCCCAAGGGGGGACGGCCACACTACAATCCCTTCTCCATTCTCCTCTCGGGATCTTGGACATGCACGCACATGCGCCTGACGTGAGTTTAAGCCACCAGGACTGGGACTCAAGCTGTGTTCAACTACATGGGAGTCCAGTGACATAGCCATCATGCCAACTGCTGGTCCCCAAAATTACTCTTATTTTTCTATTATTTGATTACTATAAATATTACTATATTTATTTTAAAGTTTTTGCTCCTATTTATTTTAAAATTAACTAGTCAAAACAATGTCTTACTTCTTTTTATGACATTATCACTTATATCAGCAGATGGCGTAATGGTTACTCCACTGGACTGCCACATAGGTGACCGCAGTTTGAGTCCCGACCTAGTGGCTTGAAACACTCTGGGTCCTTGTGCATGTATGCCCAAAATCCTGACAGGAGAATGGAGGAATAGGGATTATGGTGTAGCCATGCCCCCTTAGGGGTGATTTCTTGCTTTCTGTCTATCTCTCTGGTGAGCATACAGTCCCTACAGCAAAAATCTCTCAAAAAATAATTAATTAATTAAATAATTAATTAATTTAAAAAAAAAAAAAAAGCTGGACTCCCACATGGCCAACCATGGTTTGAGATGGTTTGAGTCCTGGACCTGGCAACTTGCTTTTTCATTTTCTTTCTCTCTAGTGAGAACACATGTCCTGTTCCAAATTTTAAAAAAATGATAATAATGATAAATACAATTTTAAAATGATTTTGTCAGGCCAGTCCCTTAGCACAGCAGTTACGAGCCTACATCGAAGAACAGAGTTCAAGCAACCCCTATGGCTTAAAAAAAATACTGGGCAGTCACATGCCTTCTAGTATGAAGTGGGAAGAAAAATAGCAACTCCTTGTAAGTCATAATGTGTTACATGTTTGGGTTGTTTCTTCCAAAAACATATGTTGTAGGCCCAATGCCTCTGAATGTGACCTTGTTTAGAAATAAGGTCTTTGGGTCAGATGCAAAACGCCGGACCTGCCGCGGGAACGTGAAGAGGCCGAGAATTCCGTTCAAAGGCATCGCTGAGCCCGCCGAGTTGGTACTTACTATGAGCAAAGCTCACCCTCCCGAATTGAAAAAATTTATGGACAAGAAGTTATCATTAAAATTAAATGGTGGCAGACATGTCCAAGGAATATTGTGGGGATTTGATCCATTTATGAATCTGTGATAGATGAGTGTGTGGAGATGGCAACTAGTGGGCAACAGAACAATATTGGAACGGTGGTAATACAAGGAAATAGTATCATCATGTTAGAAGCCTTGGAACGAGTATAAATAATGACTGTTCAACAGAAAAACCCATGTTCCCTTGTCAACAGGCCCGTTTTACTATGATGTAAAAATCAGGTCATATATGTTTCCATAATAAACTTTTTGTTAAGTAAAAAAAAAGAAGAAAGAAAGAAATAAGGTCTTTGCAGGGACCAGCAGTTAGCGTAATAGCTATGTCGCTGGACTCCCACATAGTCAACCGCGGTTCGCGTCCCGGACCCAGTGACTTAAAACTCACGCCGGGCACGTGTGCGTGCATGCCCAAAATCCCGAGAGGAGAAAGGAGGAGAAGGGATTGCAGCATGGCCATCCCCCCCGGGGGGTGATTTCTCGCTTTCTGTCTCTCTGTCTCTGTCTGTCTGGCAAGCGCACATGCCCTATAGCAAAAACCTCTCCAAAAAAAAAAGAAGAAGAAAGAAAGAAGGTCTTTGCAGATGAAACTGAGTTGAGATCTGGTCTTCTGGGTGTGGCCCTAATTCTCTATGACTGGTGTGCTTTTAAGAGGAAAAAGCTATGCGACACATAGATACAAGGCCGATACACCACATGGACACAGAGAGAGAATGCCATGTGGCAGCAGAGGTAGGAATTGAAGTGCTACATCTGCAAACAAAGGCACATCAAGGACAGACAACCACACTGGAAGACAGAAAGAGGAAGAAAGAATCCCCCCTAGAGGTCTCCAAGGGAGCTGGCTTGATTTGTGATGTCTGGCTGCCAGAACTGTGAAACAATACAGTGCTGTTATTTTAAGCCACAGGGTGTGATACTTTGTTACAGTAGCCCCAGGACGCTAACACACAATCATTTCACCCTCATTGACCCAGTGTGCTTGCCAGTCTATCAGTATCTTTTTCGTAAGGGGCTTCCAAGTACACAAAATTTTACACAAAATAAAGAGTTTTACCAAAGACGAGATAAGATGACTTTCTGCATTTCTTTAAGATCTTCTTGTTTAGACGTGTTCAAGTTCTTCTTTCACACTTTGTCCATTTTTTTTTATGCGTTGTGAGACCTCGTAACATCTAACCAAACCTAGATCATTCTCTGTTCCCTAAGTAAATTATAAATTGAACTTCGCTTTTAAAATCGGTATTGTTTTCAGCAGCCTCACAATAGAAGCTTTTAGATCTTCTGATAAATATTTATTGAAGAAGTCTATGAAAGACACAGTTGAAAGGAAAATGAGAAAATACAAGGATGGTAATAACACTGCTCACGTTCTCATGACCTTACTTCTGATACATTAAACATTCTTGGAGCATCTGAGGCTGCACGGACTGTCTCTGAGAACTGCACCACACACATAGGATGGGACCTGGCCAAGGTGTCCATGTGCTATGATCTGCCCTGCTGCTGTAACTGAATGCATTAGACTGAATACCTATTGGGTCTTTTGGAGTTAGGATACTGTGTCATTTGATCCATGTGTGGAATGGACTGGATGAAAATAAGGAGGTACAAATCTGAGAGGCACATTACTCCACTGTAAAAGGAGAAGCAGAGAAAGTACAGAGGCAGAAAATAAAGCTAAATGAACAGAAAGTAGAACCCATGTGGCCTCAGAACAAGAGCGACTGAGAGAATGCCTTCCGTGGCTTCTAATGGCTTCCTTTCTCACCCTGGCTAGCCCTCACATATGGGTTATTTAGTTCCCTCCTTTTAACTCACAGCAAAAGGAATATGTATGTGTTTCCACTAATAGAATGTTGACTAAGACAGGGGAAATTAAGTAAATAGTTATAAGAAAAACTGAAAGAATAAGCAACATCCTTAGGTAAGGATGCATGATTGGAAAAACGAGATTACAAAGTGAATGAGCAGGATGCAGAGCTGGACAGGTGGAAGAGAGCTAGGCCATCTTGGCATTTGTGGCAATTTTGAGTAGCAAAGTGACATAATAATAAGAACTATTGGCATTTACTGAGTACTAAGTGACGCTGAGAAGTACTTCATGGGCTTGATTTCATTTTATCTCGAGTATGGGAAATTGTTAGCCACAATACAAATAAGTAACTAGGGAATAAGAGCTAAATCAACTTAATCAATTGCCCACACTTATCTCACCCCAGATTTAGGGGTTCAACTCTTCAAAACTGTGCTACCTTAAAGTCAGAGGCATCCTTTAAAAGGACAGGCCTACATGATTAAATGTACAAAAATAATTTTTTAAAGAACAGGCCTGGCTAGAAATCCTTAGCACACAATGAAAACAGCCAGAAAATACAGAGGTGATTTTTAAAACCTTTCCCCAGCAGAGATTTATAAGAACCACTGGGGGATGACCCTGGGACTGGAGAAGAGAAGTATATGAAGATTTTATTGGCAAATCTGAACAAATAATGCAACATAACCCAAAAGCGGGCGGGGGGGAGTCAAAACTGAACTCAAAGTTTGGCATCAAAATCAGAAAAATTGCAGTATCCTGAACAGAAATAAGAAATCCAGGGCAAACCTTAACTTGGGTAAGGAAAAGGGTAGAAGAGGGTTTAGATGAGTCCATTTTAGGATTAAGATGCTGGCCAAACATCTAGGTGGAGCTGTCCAACAAGAAGCTTTAGAATGGAGATACTGATTGGGAAATCATGTCCATAACAATAAAAAGCAAAGCCATTGGGTCTGGCAGGTGGTGCAGTGATTAAGGTTGCTGGACTCTCACATGGCCAACAGTGGTTCAAGTCCGGGACCTGGTGGCTTGCTTTCTCACTTTCTTTCTCTCTCTCTCTCTCTCTCTCTCTCTCTCTCTCTCTCTGTCTGTCACCCTGGTCAAATTTAAACATGAATGATTGGGGGCCAGCAGATGGCATAGTGGTTAAGGGTGCTGAATTCCCACATGGTCCACTGCAGTTCAAGCCCCAAACCTCCTGGCGGCTTGCTCTCTCTCTCTCTCTCTCTCGTCAAATTAAAATAAATAAAGTTAAATAAAATAATTCTTAAAAAGAAGAATGACAATAACACATAAAAATGAAGTAAATGAAGAATTCTTTTTAAAAAAGTCAAAGCCATTAAAATGGATGAGATTATCAAAAGTAGAGTGTAATGAGACAACTGATGGCAGAAAGTTAGAAAAAGTTTCAGTGTCCTGAAGGAGTTTCTGGTGAAAGCAAAGCTTCAATACACTAGAACCAAATTACATGTCTATAGGCAAAAACAAAGGGGGAAAAGTCATCCCTTATCTTATTCAACTAAGACACAACTTCAAGCCTTAATGATTATAGAAGATAAGCTCCCCAAATAGAAAATGAACAGTTTTACAAAACAATAGTAAGGTGTCAGAAGAAAACAATTTTCCAAAATAATTGTACAGACGATGTCTTTATATGACCAAAAGTATAAGTGATGAGCTTGGACCTCGATTCATGAAGGTCTCCACTGAAGATTTTCTGTGTATCTTACACCACATGTCACAAAGCACATGCAGTCACCTCCAACAAAATGAGATGCTTTGCTTATATCTTGCTTTGCAATAGTTTAGGAGAGTGATTGGAATAACTGACACTTCTTAGAGCAAAAAGTTATACAAGGAAGGAGGAGTGGTCAGTTGGCTCTTTAAAAAATAGTCTTTTCCTTTTCATGTAAAAAGCTCAGCTATATGAAAGACTCAAAATACTTCAAACAGTTGAGTTTTTCATAAAATTAGTTTTCATAGTTACAGCCTCATAACTTCAAATAATTATGTATAGAGCAGCTTCTAATAACTCTGTGAAGAGCAACACATACCAATCCTTTGGAAGTTAAAAAATTATGTTCTAACTTTAATCTTGGAAGTTCATTAGAAGCACATTTGGTTCATTTTGAAGTCCTCATTTTATGTACTTGACAGGAAAAGAAAACATAAATTCCTCATGGTTTCTCCTTTCAGCTTTACCCCCTGCTGTGTCGTGCCAGTCAGTGCTCAGCCCGAAATGATTTTTTGCTTTCTAAATGATGCACCAGTGCTGCAGACAGTTGAGTGTTTCTAAGTGTTCTGTTCCTTTCTACACTTGCAATAGGACAGAATACCAAGGGGGGAAAAATTCTACAGCAGGGTAGAAATGACAGCAAGATGTGAGCACCGTGAAACAAAGGCAAAGAAGTTGCCTCCTTACTTCACTGTGTATTTACTGTATGAAATAAGTAACCCTTGCTAGGAATGAAGCCATTTGACCTTTTGTCACTAACTCAAAAAAGGAATAACATATTGCAAAACTATCCTATTGGCAGAATTTTTTTTATTCTTAGTTTTAGAGAGATTTTTGCTATTGGGCACATGCGTTCACCAGGGAGACAGAAAGAAAACACCCCTTTAAAAAAGATCTGGTCATGCCATAATTCCTTCTCCACTGTCCTCTCAGGATTTTGGTCATGCACACATATGCACCTGGTGTGAGTTTCAAGCTGCCAGGTCCAGGACTAGTACTGCGGCTGACCATGTGGGAGTACAACGTTGTAACCATTCCGCCATCTGCTGATCCCAAGCAGAAATTTTTTTTTTTTAAAGGAAGAAGTACTAGCCCCATCATGAGAGAAAAAGTCATCCCATTAAGGGTACATTTAAATGTGTAAGTAGTAAACAATTTCAAGCAGAGTATAAGCATTCAATTTCATATTAATGTTATTCAGTTAATAACTACTTAAAATAGTATCTGATTTTGGAACCAGCAGTTGGTGTAATGGCTATGTCGTTGGACTCCCATGCAGTCCACTGAGTCCCAGACCCGGTGGCTTAAACTCACGCTGGATATGTGTGCGTGCGTGCCCAAGATCCTGAGAGAAGAATGGAGGAGAAGGGATTGAGTCATGGCCATCCTCCTTGGGGGGATGATTTCTTGCTTTCTGTTTCTCTATATCTGTCAGAGTGCATGTGCCCTATGGCAAAAAACACTCAAAAAAAAAAAAAAAAAGGAAAGAATAGTATCTGATTTTAATTAACTATACCCTTCAAAAATTAACAGTAGTTGGGATTGGCAGGTGGCATGGTGGTTAAGGGTGCTGGACTCCCACATGGCCAACCACAGTTCGAGTCCCGGACCTGGTGGCTTGATTTCTCATTTTCCTCCCCTCTCTCTCACCCTGTCACTCTCTTGTCAAATTAAAATAAGTAAGTAAAGTTAAATAAAATAACTCTTTTTTTTAAAATTAACAGTAGCAGTGAAAAAATTAAAGATGCTCAATTTGGCCCAAAATTTAAGAAATACAAATCAAAACAAGAGATTTTTGAAAGCTTTAAAATTACTACAAATTGTTGGATAAATAAATTTTATTAAAGATTTCTGGGGAACAGTTTCTCCTTTCCAATACTGATGAGACTATAAACTGGTCCAACATTTTTAAAGGGCAGTTTGGCAATATAACAATTAAAATCACATATTGCACACAATCACATATTCAACAATTCTTTGGGAAACATCCTATGGATATTTACTTGCTCAAATAATCAAATGTGTATAAGAATAAGTTAAATATGTTAAAAATGTAAATAGCCAAGCTGCTCATTAATAAAATAAGTATCCTAATGCATACCATGGAATATCATACAGATATTAAAAATAATGCTGGTAGCATGGGGCCAGCAGGTGATGTTGTGGTTAAGGGACTCCCAAATGGCCAGCCAGGGTTTGAATCCTGGACCTGGTAGCTTGAAAACTCATGCCAGGTACATGCACATATTCATGCATGCCCCAAATCCCAGGAGGAGAATGGAGAAGAAGGATTGCTGTGTGGCCATGCCTTTTGTGGGGGAGTGATTTCTCATTTTCTGTCTCTCTGTTTCTCTCTGTCTCTCCAGCAAGCCCACACGCCCTACAGCAAAAATCTCTCTCTTTTTAAGAATGATTTTACTTAACTTTATTTATTTATTTTGATTTTGAACAGAGAGGGACAGAGAGAGAGCAAAAGAGAGGGGGAAAGTAGGAAAGGAAGCTGCCAGGTCCAGGACTCAAACTACAGTCAGCCATGTGGGAGTCCAGCACCCTTAACCACCATGCCCCTTGCTGGCTACAAAAATCTCTTTTAAAAAAAAGTTAATGGACTGGGACCAGCAGTTGGCATAATGGCTACGTCACTGGACTCCCATGTAGTCCACTGTGGTTCAAGTCCTGGACTGGATGGCTTAAACTCACGCTGGGCACGTGTGTGTGCGTGCCCAAGATCCTGAGAGGAGAATGGAGAAGGGATTGCAGCGTGGCCATACCCCCTGGGGGTGATTTCTCTCTCTCTCTCTCTCTCTCTCTCTCTCTCTCTCTTTGTTTTTCTGGCAAGCACATCCGCCCTATAGCAAAACCTCTCAATTTTTTTTTTTTTAAATAGTTAATGGCACCTAATTTTCAATTATAGGAACTATTGGAATTATGATCATTTGAAATTAGCAAATCAAATTTTTATTTCTTTCCACTTGACTTAAACTTACACATATTGGGACCAGCAGGTGGCGTGGTGGTTAAGGTGCTGGACACTCCCACATGGCCGACCATAGTTTGAGTCCCGGACCTGACGGCTTGCTTTCTCACCTTCCCTCTCTCTATATACATATCTCTCTCTGGTCAAATTTAAAATAAATAAATAAATAAATGAGTGGATAAATAAATAATTTAAAATTTAAAAAAAATTACACATATTGAAAGAAAAATGCTTTTTATCATTGCACATAAACACAGGTACAGTTTTGTGCTCTCTTCCTCCCATCCCTGCACACCCCTTCTGGAAGAGCTACAAAAGAGTAATAAGGATTTTGGTCTTAGCAAGGAACCTTGTTAGAGAAAGCATGAGGAAGGAATTGAAAAATTCACATAGAAAACACATCAAGAACATACTCAGCATGTAACAGGACCGTGATTAGAGAGGTTAAAAACATTATCAATAGTTGGCTGTACCTATTGTAAAGTAGTTGGTGCCCATTGGTAAGCAGCACGGAAGGATGGTGTTTGGGCATTTTTTACAAAATTGGTGAAAGGACCTTGAGCCAGAGAGAAGAGGGAAAGCAGAATTAAATAACCATAGGTCAAGAACATTATAATCGAAAAGACCCCAGAGTGATTGTTAGAAATGCAGGTTTCAGGACCAGCGGGTGGTGCTGTGGTTAAGGCACTGGTTTCTGACAGTGGTTCGAGTCCCAGAACTGGTGGCTGGAAATCATGCCAGGCACTTGTGTGTGATGCCCAAAATCCCAGGAGAAAAATATAGAGGAGAAAAGATTGCCCATGTCTATTCCCTCCTAGGGGGGTGTTTTTTCACTTTCCTTCTCATGGTCTCTCACTCTGATGAGTGCACGAGTTCTATGGTTAAAAGAAAAACAAAACAAAACAAACAAACAAACAAAAAACACACAAGAAGAAGACAGAAATGTGAGCGTCCAGGGCTCAACATCAGTTTACTATATCAGACTACAGAGACGTGGCCTGAGAATCAGCAGTTAAGTCCAATTTGTCTAAGCATTCCTTATACACAATAGGGTTTGAAAAATAATGCTCTAAGATAATTTCCACTCTGAAAAATAAGTCCTATCCAGAGTCCGAGATGATCTCCTTATATTTATTTATTTTATCCTTAGATGTTTTTTAGGATAGTAGTAAGGACCTATTTTAAACAGTGAGGTAGATCTTAAGAGGTAAACTCACAGTGAAGAAATTGAGAAAAGAATCAATCATGTTAAGAAAACAGTTGGATTGGAAATTTAGAACCTCTTCAGAAGATTATTTTAGAAATCAATATTGTGACAAAATGGAAGAGCAAAGGCAAAATTAAATTAGATCTAAAGCACAGATGAGGTCTATGAAAGAGAAAGCCATGTATTTACAGTCCCCCTTCATGTAAAACCTACGCATAGATCTTTTAATTCTATTTGTGTTATAATTTTTTTTATTAAAGATGGTTAATAAGACTTTAAATAAGGTCCTCAAGTTCAGAGAGCATCTGATCTCTGTAGAGTCTAGGATATTTCGGGTAACAATGAGGATGAGTATAAATCAGTATCTACGAGAGATCTTCAAAGAGCGTGTAAAATTCATATTATGAATAAACTATGCATGGGTTTCAATATTTTTTGCACCAAAAGAAACTCATACTCTATTTTTCCACAAACTTTCAAAATCTCCTCTTATGACTGCCAAATATAAGCCTAACTAAAGTTAGTTGGATAGACATTTATTGACTACTTTTTACATTGTAACTAAAATGAGGCTGGGGTCCAGCAGGTGGACTGGTGGTTAAGGTGCTGGACTCCCAACTGGCTGACTGTGGTTCGATTCCTGGACCTGGGCTTGAAACTTATGCCAGGCATGCATATATGCATGCTCAAAATCCCAGGAGGAAAATAGAGGGAGAGAAGAGATTGTGGTGTGACTCTCACCCTTGGAAGATGATTTCTCACTTTCCCTCCCACTGTCTCTTTCTGTCTCTCTCCAGTGAGTGCACGTGCCCTATGACAAAAACATAGAAAGAAAAGAAAAGAAAGAAAAGATGTTGGAATAAAAGACTCGGGCTTGGGCCAGCAGGTAGTGTGGTGGTTAAGGCATTGGATCCCATGTGGCCAACCATGGTTCAAGTTCTAACCCGGTAACTTGAAAAATACATCAGGTGCATGTGTGTGTGCCCAAAATCCCAGAAGAAGAACGGAGGAGAAGGGATTGTGGCATGGCCATCCACTCCAGGGGATGATTTCTCACTTTTTTGCCCTCTCTCTCCATGCTCCCTATGGCAAACAAGCAAACAAACAAAAAAGACAGTCTCTGCCCTGAAGGGTTTACAGTCTGATAAATGAGGTTCATTTCTAGACTACAATAAAAGGCAAAGTGCCAAATTCCAAATAAGAATACAGTAAGTAGTACATCAGAGTCTGGGAGCTTTGAAGAGTGACTACTCAGGGATTGGAGGTACCTAAAGGGAAGCAGAATAGGTCAAATCTACTCTGGTTACACATGGCGCATCAGATGCTATGCTACCAAAGCAGCCCAGGGAATGCTTCATAGAGGAATGCCTGTGACAGAGGCACTTGAGATGAGGATTTGGAGAGAGGAAACATAAGATAATCCTTTTAGAAAGATGTGATAGAGGGTAAGCACTTCGTGGGAAGGATAACGGCCCTATGTACAAATAGACTATTAAATACGCAAGCTGATACTAAGTTATTGTTACTATTACCCTTAGGTCGAAGAATGCCTGCAAGCATCACAGAAATCAGCAAAATTCCTAAGAAGCTCCTGTTGTGAAATAAGAAGAAACCTGTGCATATTTACGTTCATTACACCTTGACAGTCCTCATTTTGATTTCCTTTTAACTTGCCAGAGGTTACAAGCACCCGACAGAGAGCGATAGAGAGAAGAGAGTGAGAAAGCACCTCCCCAATGGAGTGTGGTTATGCTGCACTCCCTTCTCCATTTTCCCATCCTGTCAGGATTTAGAACCACATGCAGATGTGTCTAGTGTGTTTTTCAGACTGCTGAGTCCAGGACTGAACAGCGGGCAACTATGTGAGATCTGGTCTCTTAATCGCCGACCATGGACCCAGCCAGATAGTCCTATTTTTTTTCCAGAGGTTTTTGTCATAGAGCATGTGTGCTCACTAGAGAGAGACAGAGACAGAGACAGTAGGAGGGAAAGTAAGGAATCACCCCCAGGGGAGATGCCCACACCATAATCCCTTCTCCTCCATTCTCCTCCTGGGATCTTGAGCAATGTGTGCACATGTGCCCAGCATAATTTTCTCTCTCTTTTTTTTTTTTTAAGAATTACTTTATTTCATTTCATTTCATTTCATTTATTCATTCATTTATTTTAATTTGAGCAGAGAGAAACAGAGAGAGAGAGAGAGAAAGTGAGAAAGCAAGCCATCAATCTGGGCTTGAACTGTTGTTGGCCCCGTGGGCGTGTCCAGCACCTTAACTACCATGCCACCTGCTGGTACCCAACTCAGCATAATTTTCAAGCCACCTGGCCTGGGGCTCCAACTGGGGTTGCCCATGTGGGAGTCCAGCAACATAACCACTATGCCATCTGCTGGCCTCATAGTCCTAATATTTTAAAATCCAAGTGCCACAGTGATATTCCCTGATTTTATTTATTTATTTATTTTGTATTGTCAGAGTCATATGTGCTCACCAGAGGGGGGACACAGAGACAAAGCACTCTCCAAAGGAGCATGATCACAACACAATCCATTTCTCTATCCAGTTCGTACTAGGGGCATGCACTCACCAGGTTGTTTTTCAAACCCTGAGACAATTATATAACATTGGTTGGCCACTTTGGATCTTAACTCCTGCACTGGTGCATTTCTGGCCAGCCCACATTCTCTGACTTGGTACCAAGAGTACATTTCCAATTAGTTAAATGAGCTATAGTTAGTAAAGCATAGAAGTGCAAAAATGGAAGACCACTTTCTGTATGTCCCTCTTTGCTGCTTTGGAGAAGTGGTGTGAATCAATTCAATGATTCCCTGTATAGGTAGCGTGTACCACATTGATACTTACAAGATTTTGTTTTGTTTCATATTACAATCATTTTTATTTTGGTGAATGTAGAAGTTTGGATAACTGAGGGTCCAACATTTTCTTTAAAATATTATTACTCTTGGGGCCAGCAGGTGACGTGGTGGTTAAGGTGCTGAACTCGCATATGCACAACCACTGTTTAATACTGGATCTGGCACCATGAAAATCAGGCCAGACACTTAAGCTCCCCCACCACCCCCCAAAAAAAAAGCATGGGAGGAGAGTTGAAGAGAAGGGATTTCGGTGTGGCCATCCTCCCTGGGGGGTGATTTTTCACTGTTTCTCTCTCTGTGTGTCTCTCTGGTTTTCGCCCTAGGGCAAAAACCTTAAAAAAGAAAGTTATAACTATTTGGCTTTTCCTCACATGAAAAGGAAAAACAATATCCAAATAGACAATAAAAATATACCTCCTCATTTAATTACCTATTCATATAAATATATATGCTATCTCTCTCTCTCTCTCTCTCTCTCTTTTTTTTCCTGAGAAGAACTCAAGGTTTAAAATGAATTCTGAGTCCCATGTTCCCCGTGCGTCTGGGGTCGTTTCAGCGTGTGGCATAGCATCTGCCTTGGGTTTTCAACACCGTATTTGACTCTTTTTGCTGTTGCTCTCAAGAAAAATGTCTTCTTTGGAGATCTGTGGTGTTTTGTTAACTCCACCCATGCTCCTTCTGCGTGTGTGGACACAGCACTGGTTCCCAGCCTGTGTGGGGACTTTCTACTGGACCGAATCCCGGACAGACTCCTGTCCAACGTCTGAGCTCCAGAGGTTGGCTGTCTGGGGCCCGGCCGCCCAGCCCTTTGAAGAGAGCAGATTGAGGCTGCCCGAGACCAGGCAGCGGTGTCGGTACGACGGCCTCCGCAGGTCAGACT
>NW_006159559.1:9837943-9841343 GCF_000334495.1 Tupaia belangeri chinensis
GCTGCGCTGCTAGTGTAGTGCCCAGCCGCGGGCCCAGGGAGCGGAGTCTGGCCTCTGCCGGGTGAGAAGCAGCAGACAGGGGTGGCGGAGCAGGGCTGGGCAAGCTGCTGCGCGTCCTGCCGCCCGCCTGCGGAGCTTTTTTGTCCCCGGGGCCCAGGGCGCCAGCCGGGGCACAGAGAACCAGCGTCCCGAGAGTGGCGCGCGCTCTCCGCCCTCCCCTAGGGCCTCGCGCTCTCACCCCGCGCAGGGGCCAAGGCCAGGATGCGGGGATTTTGGGGTGGGGCGTGGGGAGGATTTGAGGGCCTGTGTCGTCTGCAAGCGCCGCGCTCGCTGCATCCCCGGGGCGGCCCCTGGCTCTACGCTGCCTCCTTGCAGCTGGCACAGCCCAGCTCTCCTCCTGTCCTTAGGCCCCGCTATTTCAGCAATTCTAGAACAAGAGTGCCCCGGCCTGTGCAGGCTGGTGCAGCCAGAGGACTCGTGAAGCAGGCATGCGCAGCCCAAACGCCGGCATAGCCGGCCCCTCTCCAAGGGTCTCCTCAATTCCTTTGACCGCAGGGATGGCGGTATGGGTCTATAGCTGCCTCCTGGATTTACTCTGAAATCCATTTTTGGAGGGCGTGGAGGTCCCTATGATTACAGCACGTCTGTAACAGATGCGTTGCGTCCAAAATGGGCGTGGGAATTCAGGACCCTGGTGCAGAGGTCCTCAAAGGCGGCGTCTCTCGTGTTAAGGGCTAGTCTTGTTTTCTCAGTGGAAAAGGCCTCGGAATCCCCCCAGGAACATCTCAGTAAGTAGGCGCGTGTGTCCGCGCACGCGCGCGCATTGGTTCCTATGAGCTGACAGTTGGTATTCAGAGAACAAATGGACTTAGACACAATGTCATGCGTGCTTGTTGAAACATCCTTTCTATGGATAAGAATGAGATTTCTGAGATCTCCAAGACAAGGTCAACCTATCAAAGGATAATATTTCCAATCCTTCTCGTTCAATTAAAAAAGAAACTTGCATTTCATAGGATCTTAGTCATACTATTTGGATCTTCTGAGTTGAATTGACAGTCATTTTCGTAACTGAACACGTGGTCACATGGTACACATTGCCATGGCAAATCACTTTTCTGGGAAACTGAAAAATTTCGACAGGAATAGTTTTGTTTTTGTTTTAGAGAGAGATTTTTGCTACAGGGTGTGTGCACTAGCTAGAGAGACAGAGAGTGAGAAATCACCTCAGGGAAGTTGGCGGGCCGGCAATGCCTTTTCCAATCTCCTTTTGGGATTTTGGGCACCCATGAACACAAGCCCAGAGTAAGTTTAAGTGGCCAGGTCCAAGACTTGAACCAAGGTCAATTATGTGGGAGTCCAGTCACATAACCATTACTCCATCTGTTGGTCTGGACACAGGAATGGTTTTTATTCTGATTTTCCTAAACCAAGCAGTGGCGGAGAATATTAAGTACGCAATAAAAGAGTATTACACCACCCCTTCACGCTCCCTTTACATTTCCTGGGGCTCTAAACATTTCTTTTAGAGGATAGGAAAAAGAATGAGGAGGTAGGGTTCAGAGATTTAAAAATAAAAGTAAAAATGTGACCTTCCATGCTGATGGATATTTACCAGACAGTAATAGTATTCAGAATCAAATTGCTAATCAAGTCTCCTTAGTTGTAGGCTTATCATAGGAGGGAATAAATGACCTACATCCTCAAGCAGTTCTTTTAAGGATTAATATTTGGACAGAATTCTTTTTGGATATGTTTCTTACCCTCTAACCTCCCTCCCCTTTCTTTTCTTCCTTTCCATAGCTTAGTTATGTAAGTCATGATACTTGAAGTGAAAATGAGCTTTGCTAACTTTACATATCTTATCTGTCCTTGGATTTACTGGTACATGTGGCTAATCTCACCTTTTATATGGAATTCTAAGATAATGTAAATTGGTGAAACCTGGTTTGGGTATCTAAAATACTTGAGAAAGGGAGCTGTAACTATTGGAAGTAGTTTCCTGTCTTGTTTCCTTTAGAGCACTCAGTGATACTATGTATCCTTCCTTAGTACTCTCCAGTCTCTTCCCTGAGTAAACATTTGAAATTTGTTTTGTTACTAAGTAATACTGATGCTGTTTTTAAGGGATTTAGTTTTGTCTGCAGAGCTTATATAATGCTACTTAAAAACATTGCCAGTCACTATGGATACATTACAAAGTATTCATTCTGGGCAACACACTATCTAGAACACCTTTCATTAATACCAGAAATCTCTTGAAGAGGACACTGCATACAGTATGAATTCTTTTTATTTTAGATGCTTGTAATAGAAAATACGCTTTACTCAGATCATAAGTGAAAAGACTAGGTGCCTCATCAATCTGATAGTTTCTGCATTTCTGCACACCAGTTGTAAGAAAGATAGGTTTCTTGTCTGGTGCTGTAATACTAACAAAATTTAGTTTTTATTAAGTTTGGGTTCTATTGGATTTTTATAGTATCTCTTCTATCTACTCTTGTTCAAGTGCCTTCTGGTTTGTAAATAAAATATGGTTCAGACGTGGAAAATGCTGTTGCTATTCATAAGAATTCTCGCTAACACTGTGATTTCAATTTAACATTAATCTTCTCTCCTCCATTTTTAATGGAGTCCTTATTGCTGTTTTTTTTCCTCTTGACCTACTTTCTCTTCGATATATATAGAGAGAGCGAGAGCAAGAGCGAGAGAGACTGTTTTCAGTGTTGGTGATTTCTGTAGTGTGTAGGAGAAAGGCAAATCACGGTGAAACAAATTAGTTGGCTATTATTTTATTGCAGAAGTGTTTTCGTGGCTTAAAAACCATCTGATTACAACGTTCACAATGTCAGTCTGTGCATTCCTTTAAACGATGCTTTTCATGTGTTTGCTCCGTCTCCAGACAGACTGAACCTCATTCTGCTGTGACCCAATTGTTATTTTCCTTTGTTGCCTCCACCCCCTAGAGAATGTGTTCCCAGGGGAGATCCCTTCTGGGGGCTGAACAGGAAGAGAGGCAAGTGGGACGAAATCTGGTACCTCGGGCGCCAGGTCCCTCCGCCCCCGCCGGGTGAGAGTCGGAGATGCTGACAGCTCTCGGGCCCGCGCTGGGCTCTCCCGCTCGTGGCCCATGGGTGGGTTTGGCCTTCTCCCGCTCACCCTGCCCGTGCCGAGCCTACAGACCAACTGCAAATGCAGCCATTGTCCCAAGCCACCCAGAGCTCTACCAGTGGCGTCCTCTTGGGGAACTGGGGCGCAGGTTCGAGGAAGACTTCGGGACTGGGGGAAGCTACGCCGGGACCGGGTCGCTGGAGAGGGCAGCCCCTCCCCAGGCTCTGGCCTGTCGGGCGCCCACGTGACCGAGAGCGGCCTCCGCCGGCCCGCCCTCCCCGCCGCCGCC
>NW_006159559.1:9842802-9862221 GCF_000334495.1 Tupaia belangeri chinensis
CCGGGGATTACCGCGCCCCCGCCTCTGCGCCTCTGCCTCCCGCGCCGCCCGGCCTCCGCCCCCCCGGGTCTGATGCGTTCGCCTTCGCCTGCTTTCCGCCGTCCCGCCCCCGGCCCCGTCTTCGCTGTCTCCGGGCCTTTGTTGTTGGAGTTTCGCCTTAGGACTGAAGCGGCCTTTGTTGATGTTCCGAGGAGCAGCCCCTGTCGACCCCTTCTGGCTGGGCGCGACGGCCGGGGGGCGGTGGCGGAGGCTGTCCCCTGCTGCCTCGCTTCCTCCGAGCACCGCCTCTGTGGTTAAGGTTGCTCTCTCCGGTGGAGAGGAGCTGTCCCTGGACGTATGTCCCAGGGTCGAGTGTCCCTGGGGGCGGCTTTTGCAGGGTTCGTTTCTCATTTGCTTTCACCTTTCAAGGAGTACGACTTCCTCTACCTTACCTCCTCCTCGCCTCTCTCCCCACCCACCTGCCCCCTCCCACCCTGTTTCTTGAAGTCTTCCCTAGTCAGCCTCTCTGTGAAGCGGGGAGAAAACTCAGGTTCCTGTGGACGTGCGCTCCGATCAGTTTCAGACCTTTCCTTTCTTTTTTTGTCCAAGGACACTGCTTACCTGTAACTGCGTTCTAACCAGCATGTGGAACGTTAATTACCTTGCTAGCTTGACTAGAGAAGTCGGAGAGTTTGGGTCTACATTTGGACTTGATCACAAGCCCTCCTTCCAGTTTTGAAATTGCGAGGTGTTGCTGCCTTTGGTGAAGATACTGGTTACATTGTCTTCCTGAGGAGGAAATAGACACACTGTATGCAGGTCCAGTTAGAGTTGTTATATGAAGGTATCATTGTAGTAAATCTGTTTTGGAAAGATACTGACCTTAAGGAAGAACAATAGTGGTCCATTTTAGCTTTTCAGAATAGATTATATTTCCAATTTCTTCTTTTTTGTTTCCCAATTCTAAAATATTTTACTTTGTAAAATTTAGGGGTAATTAATCATATGCAAAAGAATCTCCATTGTTATATGCAGATTATTGTCATGAGTTTCTGATGGTTCATTATTTAAAAACAAAATTGAGATAGGCAACATGTCTAGGAGGACTTGAAGTGTGAAAGCCCCTACTTAAGGTAGCATGGGTCTAGTGAAGAGATGTAACAAAATGAGAGATTCTGTCATTCGTTGGGGTCGAAGTAAATGTTAAATTGATAAAATTTGCCCATTACTCTGGCAATACTCACTCATTTGTAATTGGTCTTTAGATATGAAGTCTTATTATAGGTATAAAAAGTTATTTCAGTAAGCTACTCATAGGTAGGAAGTCCTTCATTTATAAGTACAGATAGATAGCTGTTTTTCTTTTTCGTTTCTTTTCTTTCTTTCTTTTTGCTCTAGGATGCTTGCGCTCGCCAGAAAGACAGAGACAGAGAGACAGAAAGCGAGAAATCACCTGGGTGTGGGGGGATGGCTACACCGCAATCCCTTCTCCTCCGTTCTTCTCTCAGGATCTTGGGCACGCAGGCGCACGTGCCCAGGGTGAGTTTAAGCCACCTGGTCTGGTACTAGAACTGCGGTCGACTGCGTGGGAGTCCAGCGACATAACCATTACACCAACTGCTGGTCCCGAAGTACAGGTAGCTTTTTAATCAGTGGAAAGTATTAAAAGTTTTGCTTTTCTTCTGGAAGACATTTTGCTCTAATAGCATCCACTGATGGTTTTAATTCTAATTACTGTAAATACTCTTGGCCAGCAGTATTTTTAAGCAGGAGTAATAATTCTGGGGAATCTCATGCAAGCTGGACCTTTTGTGAGGATGTGTGACATCATAAAGTCACTACTTCTAAAATATTTGAAATGGATGGAACAATTTTCTTTTCATTAGTATAAAAGTATTTAATTCCCTGAATTAATTTTATTTAATGATTAGTCTTACCACATGGAAGTTGTTTTTATTTACTGTGCTACTGACAAAAACATCAAACAGTAATGAAACAAGTGCTAGATTTGTAGATTTCAAAAGTTATAAAATACGTTATGCATTCCAGGTGCATAATAATTCAAGTGCAGTTAAAAGTGACCTCCATTATTTGAATAGAGTATATCTTCTGTTTGATTTTCTCTAGAACATTTTCTAGATTAAAAATATTCACTCTATTTTAGTGATACTATATGGGAGATAACATAATTGTTTCTTTCATACTGTGTTTTGTCATTAGCACTTTGATAGCCTAGCAGAGCAATGGTTAAGGATTATAGCATTTATTGGAGCAGTCTAAATATAGTACTAGAAATACTAGGAGCTAGAAATTATGTCTGTTTTCTAACCTTGAGATTATTGTTTAACTTCTGTATGTAAGCTTTTCCTGTAAAACTGGGGTATGCACGTGCTTCAAAAAGGCAGATATGAATGCACATCAGAGGCAGTGGGCTTCAGATCTAATCAGTATTGACATTCAGTGCTTTCTGTAAGCCTCATTGTTGCATTATTTTAAAAATATGAATTACTTTATATTTTTACCTCAGCAAAAGGTGAGTTTCTGCAGAATATAGTGAAACCCACAAAAGTAAAAGTTAATAAAGATCCCTAGTTCATAGGCAACATGTCTAGGAGGACTTGAAGTGTGAAAGCCCCTACTTAAGGTAGCATGGGTCTAGTGAAGAGATGTAACAAAATGAGAGATTCTGTCATTCGTTGGGGTCGAAGTAAATGTTAAATTGATAAAATTTGCCCATTACTCTGGCAATACTCACTCATTTGTAATTGGTCTTTAGATATGAAGTCTTATTATAGGTATAAAAAGTTATTTCAGTAAGCTACTCATAGGTAGGAAGTCCTTCATTTATAAGTACAGATAGATAGCTGTTTTTCTTTTTCGTTTCTTTTCTTTCTTTCTTTTTGCTCTAGGATGCTTGCGCTCGCCAGAAAGACAGAGACAGAGAGACAGAAAGCGAGAAATCACCTGGGTGTGGGGGGATGGCTACACCGCAATCCCTTCTCCTCCGTTCTTCTCTCAGGATCTTGGGCACGCAGGCGCACGTGCCCAGGGTGAGTTTAAGCCACCTGGTCTGGTACTAGAACTGCGGTCGACTGCGTGGGAGTCCAGCGACATAACCATTACACCAACTGCTGGTCCCGAAGTACAGGTAGCTTTTTAATCAGTGGAAAGTATTAAAAGTTTTGCTTTTCTTCTGGAAGACATTTTGCTCTAATAGCATCCACTGATGGTTTTAATTCTAATTACTGTAAATACTCTTGGCCAGCAGTATTTTTAAGCAGGAGTAATAATTCTGGGGAATCTCATGCAAGCTGGACCTTTTGTGAGGATGTGTGACATCATAAAGTCACTACTTCTAAAATATTTGAAATGGATGGAACAATTTTCTTTTCATTAGTATAAAAGTATTTAATTCCCTGAATTAATTTTATTTAATGATTAGTCTTACCACATGGAAGTTGTTTTTATTTACTGTGCTACTGACAAAAACATCAAACAGTAATGAAACAAGTGCTAGATTTGTAGATTTCAAAAGTTATAAAATACGTTATGCATTCCAGGTGCATAATAATTCAAGTGCAGTTAAAAGTGACCTCCATTATTTGAATAGAGTATATCTTCTGTTTGATTTTCTCTAGAACATTTTCTAGATTAAAAATATTCACTCTATTTTAGTGATACTATATGGGAGATAACATAATTGTTTCTTTCATACTGTGTTTTGTCATTAGCACTTTGATAGCCTAGCAGAGCAATGGTTAAGGATTATAGCATTTATTGGAGCAGTCTAAATATAGTACTAGAAATACTAGGAGCTAGAAATTATGTCTGTTTTCTAACCTTGAGATTATTGTTTAACTTCTGTATGTAAGCTTTTCCTGTAAAACTGGGGTATGCACGTGCTTCAAAAAGGCAGATATGAATGCACATCAGAGGCAGTGGGCTTCAGATCTAATCAGTATTGACATTCAGTGCTTTCTGTAAGCCTCATTGTTGCATTATTTTAAAAATATGAATTACTTTATATTTTTACCTCAGCAAAAGGTGAGTTTCTGCAGAATATAGTGAAACCCACAAAAGTAAAAGTTAATAAAGATCCCTAGTTCATAGATTTTCCTTATTTTTTTTTATTTTAATAAGGTAGGCTAGTAACTGATTTCTTTTTTTGAGAGGTTTTTGCTACAGGGAGCATGCGCTCGCCAGACAGACAGAGAGGCAGAAAGCAGACAGACAGAGAGGCAGAAAGCGAGAAATCACCCCCTAGGGGGGATGGTCACGCCGCAGTCCCTTCTCCTCCATTCTCCTCTCAAGATCCTGGGCACGCAGGCACACGATCCCGGCGTGAGTTTAAGCCCCCGGGTCTGGGACTCGAACCGAGGTCGACTACATGGGAGTCCAGTGACATAGCCATTACGCTAACTGCTGGTTCCAGTAACCGATTTCTTGAAGTCTGAGAGGTAGACTAGACACAAAAAACATTAAATACATTTTTCTTATTACTAATGATGGTGTTTTGCACTTTATATTCGGTGTTGCTCCCGAATATAAAGTGCACACAAGCCACACTTTTGTTCCTTTAAATTAATATTTGTGTTAAAACTTGAAGGAGAGGGGCCAGCAGTTAGCGTAATGGCTATGTCGCTGGACTCCCACATAGTTGACCGCGGTTCGAGTCCTGGACCCGGTGGCTTAAAACTCACGCTGGGCACGTGTGCGTGCATGCCCAAGATCCTGAGAGGAGAATGGAGGAGAAGGGATTGCGGTGTGGCCATCCCCTCTGGAGGGTGATTTCTCGCTTTCTGTCTCTATGTCTCTCTCTGTCTGTCTGGCGAGCGCACGCGCCCTATAGCAAAAACCTCTCCAATAAAAAAAGAAAAATTGAAGGAGAGAAGGGTACATAGAGAGTAGGAAAGTCCCTATCATAAGTCTTAAATTTTCTTATTCTTTTAGAAGTTAGTTTTAATATGGATAACATAGTCAACTAATCTTTTTCTTCAAATTAACTTAGCACAGGAATAAAGGATGACCAGGAGCAGTTTCTTGCACTTACCTGTTTTAGGGTCATTGCCATATTTACAGTATATATATATCTTGGTTGTATGTGGAACTTCTTGGACTATTATTTATTGTGGTAGAATGGGCTAGTATCCCTCATTCAGCATTTTTACTGAATATCTACTATATGTGGGCTAGACTACATGATCATGGTTCCTGGCTTCATGAAGCTTATGGTCTCTGGACAAAGGTAGACAAATACTGGTAATAAACTGTGGTTTATATCTTTTATCTCTGAGATGAGTGCAGTGTAGTAGAAAATGATTTGTTTGGGAGTTTTAACAGAAGCATTCTAACAAAGGGTTAGTTCTAAAAGTATTTTAAAATATTCATTAGGAAAAAACTAAGACTGATTTGTTGGAGTGCATGCATGTGTTGGTGCATCATATACAGGGTTGTATGCCTGATGGATGGGTTATTCATCTTCTGGTAGCTGGCAGCTGTTTTAAAGGTTTCATAAGTGTGTGTCTATTACTTATTTGTATATATACCTTACATATATGAGAGGTCTTCGAAAAGCTCATGAGGGGGAAGCAGCTGTCATGGTGGCTAAAATGCTGGATTTCCACATGGCTGAGCACAAGTTCAAGTCCTGGACCTAGGACTTGAAAAATCACACCAGACAAGTGTGTATATCTACCCCAAATCCTGAGAGGATAATGGAGGAGAAGGGATTGTGATGTGGCCATCTCCTTGCAAGGGTGATTTCTCACTTTCTTACTCTCTAATTCTGTTTCTCTTCTGTGAGTGTACATTACCAATGACAAAAACCTCTTAAAAAAAAAAACAAAAAAAAAACCTCAGGACTAACAGATGTCATAACAGGTATATTGCTGGACTCCCACATGGCTGACCGCAGTTCATGTCCTGGGCCCAGTGGCTTGAAAATCATCCAGGTGCATGTGCGTGTATGTCCAGGATCTGGGGAGGAGAATGGAGGAGAAGGGATTGCGTCATGGTCATCCTCCCTAGGAGATGAATTCTGGTTTCTCTCCGTCTCTCTGTATCCAGCAAGTACACATACCCTATAGCAAAAATCTCTGAAAAAGAAAAATGGAAAATGCATATTATGAAGAAACTGCATGGATTTTAAAATTTTTTGCATGAGAATAATCTTTTTTTGCTCTAAATTGCCAGATGGCATATTCTCACCGAAGACAAGAGAGTGAATCCCCCCCCCCATGGGGGGCATGGTCATGATGTAATCACTCCACCATTTCTTTATCTTGTTGGGATTTGGGGCACCTACACACGTATGTAGCATGTTTTTCAAGCCATGGGGTCCAGTATTCAAATCAGGGATCTGGTTCCCTTAACCACTAAGCTACAGGGCCAGCTCCGAACTCCCTTTTTTTTTTTTTTTTAAAGAAAGATTTTTGTTATAGGATGTATGTGCTTGCTAGAGAGATAGAAAGTAAGAAATCACCCCCGGGAGAGATGGCCATGCCACCTTGCCTTCTCCATTCTCCTCTTGGGATCTTGGGTGCACATGTGCGCATGTGCCTGGTGTAATTATAAGGTGCCAGGTCTGGGACTCAAACTACATGGGAGTCCAGCAACATAACCATTCTGCCATCTAGTGGTCCCTCCAAACTTGTTCTTAAGTCTTGCTTTCCATAATCTTTTAAAAGTTTCCCAGTGTTTGTAGTTGTTAGTTCATATAGGCAGTACTTCTCACCAGAGCGTCAGGACATTATAGTGATACTGGCATGTAGTGCCCATCAGCATAGATGCTAATTTTTCTAAGTGGTTAAGACATTTTCATACCATAGAACTGTATTTCTTTGCCCAAATAGCCACACTACCTTTTTAAAATTGCTAAACAGGAAGAAAAACAATACATTCAGAAACTTTTTTTTAAGACATTATGCTTTATTGTGTTAAGATTTTTAACTCCACAAATAGAGTTAATCTGGGACAGGTCTAGGTAAATGCTCTTCAACTGTATTTAAAGTTGATGGTTGGATTGCTGGACTCCCACATAACTAAGCACAGTTCGAGTCCCAGACCTGAGGGCTTGCTTTCTCATTTTTCCTCCCTCTTTCAAATTAAAATAATAATAATGATGAATAGAATAAAATAAAATAATTATTTAAAAGAAATAAAATTCCTACTGAGCCTAAGAGATCAAGAAACATTTTACTTTCTTAGCAGAAATTAGAAGCAATTAAACAATTATTTAAAATGTACTTTTACTAGGTTAAAGAGGGTAGCAAATTTAGCATACTAATTATCATGATTAAAATAAAGATTTGACCTTTTGATTTACTCACTGAAATTCTGTACATTTAAGAAAGCATTTATATGCAAAAAATCTAGGTTTGGGTGTTACAGGAGATATGAGATATAGGAGACTAACAGGGTATAAATTAATAAGATTTAAATATCACTTCAGGATGACAGTAGAATAGATGTCAAAAGACAGTATATTGGACCAGCAGGTGGCATGGTGATTAGGGTGCTGGACACTCCCACATGGCTGACCATGGTTCAAGTCCTGAACCTGGTGGCTTGCTTTCTCACTTCCCCTCTTTCTCTCTCCGTCTCTGTGTCTCCCTCTGTTAAATTAAAAATAAATGAATGAATGAATAAATAAAATTTAATAAGTAATTTTTAAAAAAGACAGTATATCATTACCTACCAAATTAGTATTTCATTAGTTATTTTTTTAATTATCTGGAGTTTCTTGGAAATACAATATGTTTAAGTAATTTTTAAAAACAATTTTGCACGCTGAGAAAGGTCATACAGTGAAAATTTGGTCCGCTTCACACTCCACAATACAGGTCTAATGGTTTCCAGAAATAGTTTGCTCTTTTAAAATATAAATAAGAGTAACTATTCTGCATCTTGCTTGTTTTCATCTAAAAATGTATCTTTGAGGTCAATCCATAGCTGTTTGTGTAAATCTAAGGCTTTCTGTGTAGTAATTCTGGTCAGTGTCTAATTAATCAGTCAATTATTGGTAGATATTTAGGGAATAAGTTAATTTTATGTATGACAAATTTAATAGAGTTCAAAGTAGTGATTAAGTAAGCACTTCAGCCTTGGCTATCAAAGGCTGCTTTACTAAGGAGGTAGGATTTGAGCTAGACCTATTTATTAACCATTGTTAGTGCCTTTTTGGTATAGGAAATAAAAATCAAGTTAAAACTGTTCTGAGAGCTACTGAGTATTTGAATTAGAGCTTTAAAACATTTATTTGTATTTTCTTTTCTCGCCAGTTTTATGCAAGTTGATTCTTTTGAATATCTGTATGTTTTGCTTAGTGTTAATTATAGTGGCAAGACTTTAAAACTGTTTAAGCAGTTTCCTTAGAAAATTAGACTTTTTTTTATTTGACTGAGAGGCTATCTTAAGTTAATTTGTAGGACACTTCAAATCAAGAAAAGATGGCTTGCTTGTTAATTAGTGATAATTACTTTAGGTATTGAGGGAGTAATAAGTCATTTAAACTTTAAAAGTTTAGATAAGGCTCATGGGAAATAATTTTTTAAATGTTCATAATTAGTATGATTGCATGCCAGAGATATTAAATTCCAGTTTCCAGGATACACTTGTACCAGTTTTAGCAAAGGGGGAAACTTCAATAAGTTTTGCTTGCCCCCTTGATATTTTGGGGGCCTAAATTAAAATAAGGGAAGAGATGATAAATTCTACAGTTGGCTTATATAGTTTGTGACTTGCAAAAGCAAGATTTTTGAAAACATCATTTTTTAACTGTGAAATTTCTGCAATATTTATTTTCCTTAAGAGTCTGTAAGAAAGTAGAGATTATCTTATTTTTGCCAGCTCCCACAGGTAAATTTAGTTTGTAAAATAAATCAGTAGGACTAGCCAGTGGCATGGAGGTTATGATGCTTGGATCTCACATGGCCCCGTGGTTCATGCCCTCCGTACCTGGAAGTTTGAAAAAAACACCAGGCATATGTACATGCGTTCCCAAAATCCTGAGAGGAGAGTGGAGGAGAAAGAACTGTAATGTAGCTATCCACCCTCCACCCTCCTCCCCCAGGGGTTGCTGTCTCACAGTGTGTGTTTCTGTCTGTCTCTTGTCTCTCCAGTGAAAGCATACATCCTATAGCCAAATAAATAAATAAAATAACCAATTAATATGTGAGTATCCCTTTACATTTAACTTGTCTTCACTCATGTTTGTCACATATACTGGGAAACTTTTAACTATGCATTGTTTTCTAAGAAGCCTTTGTTTCTCATTTGGGATTAAGAGTTAGACAGTAGAAAAAAGAAAAATTATTCTCCCGTCCCCCTTAGCTTTATGTTTTTAAAAATATAAGTACCTATATTTAGCTAAGAAAACTTGTTAAATATATCTTTGAGGTCGGTCATTCCTTAGCCAAATTCGATAAATTTTATGTCTTGTCTTAGTTTATTTTTTTCAGGTATTTAAATTCCTGCCACGTGGGAACACTAAGATTGCTGTTGAGGACTATGGAGTGGACCTCTACTCTCAAAGAGCTTACAAAAACTGAGATATATACATGCAATAATATTAGCTAGAAAAGTATCTAATGACAAATACAATAAGTGGAGTATGGGTTAAGAGATGTACAGCATCTTGAAATTATGTTAGCTTAAAATTGAGCAGGAAAGGAAAACATTTATGTTGGGTCTTGAAGTGACTCAAATAATCAAAGAGAAAGGGGGAAGGTTAAGAGTAAAAGCTCAGAGATATGGAACTTTTCAGTTGGAAAAAAATTTCAAGGGGTGGTATGAAAAACAGGATAGAAAAGATCTATTAGGGTCCCCAGAGAGCACAGCTATTATATGCTTTCGCTGTTCTCCCACATGACTGACTGTGGTTCGAGTCCCAAGACCCAGTGGCTTGAAAAATCATGCCAGGCATGTGTGCGTGTGTACCCAAGATCCTGGGAGGAGAATGGAGGACAAGGGACTGTAATATGGCTGTCCTCCCAGGGGGTGAATTCTCACTGTCTCTGTCTCCCTCTCTAGCGGCACATGTACCCTTAGGTAAAAACCTCTTGGGAGGGTGGGGATGAAAGAATAGGTATATTAGAACCAAGGGTTTTAGAAGTCAAACCCAAGGACTCTTGATTAATCTTGTAAGTGGGCCTGCATTACCTAAAGATACATCCTTTCAAGTTTGAGACATTTCAATAAAAAATTAAGTTCAAAATGTTACAACCTTTGGCTTTTCTTAAAGTATCTTGTTTGTTATTGCTACATAACAGATTACTCCCAAATTGAGTGACTTTAAAAGAACAACCATTTTTATTATTGTTTGTAAGCGTGGGTTTACTGGATAGTTCTGCACTCAGCTGGCAGGCTTTCTAGCACTGAATGGCCCCAGATGGTCTCCTGTTTTGGTGGTTGCCAGGCTGATTGTTCTGAAGGGTCCTCATCTGGGTTGGCTCATCTCTCCACCCTTACCCTCATCCTCTAGCGAGGCAGCCTGGATTTCTTTACATGGCAGAGACAGTAAATCCCATTGCACAAGTGTTTTACTTTGCAAGCCTCTCATGCATCATGCTCTCCAGTGTTGCTTTGGAGGAGGAACTTCGTAAGTTTTTTCTTTTGTAAGTTAGGTGGTCAAACCTGGCCTTGTGAGGAGGTGAGCGCACAATGGTGTGGGTACAGGGAGATGTGACTCCTTAGGGACCATTTCTATAAAACTTTACCACACACTCCATTTCTCTTTATTCCCTACTGCAATTCAAGGCGCTTTTATAGGTCAGATTTAAATTTTCCTCTTTATAGCTCTCTCTTTGCTTGCTTGCTTCTTGCTCATCTTCTGTAATCACAGCACCTTTGTGTACTCATTTTCTCATAGGTTGGTAAAAAACATTCAGATTCCTGCTTTCTACTTGCAATCTCTCTAAGCAGAAGAAAGTCACCTACCCCCTACCACTGTGCCTTTCAAAAAATTGTCAAATAATCTGTTTACCATGGTTCTTAACCGTGGCATTAAATCTTGTCTGAATTTGGTGTTTTGTATTAGCTCTATCTTCTTTTGTCTAATAATGGAAATGCACTGCTATTTCAGATCTTACCTCTTCTTTTACTTTGTGAATTTGCTTTTAACTTTGCTCTCAGTTTGTGAAATTCCCCCAAAGTCCAAGTCTTTGCCTTATAACTCAGTGGCAGTCTAGTACTTGTAACAACATTAAATGTATGAGTTTGGAGAGAGTTTAAGAGGCTTTTTTAAAAAATTATTTATTCTGGGACCGGCAGGTGCCGTGGTGGTTAAGGGCGCTGGACTCCCATATGGCTGACTGCGGTTTGAGTCCCAGACCTGGTAGTTAGCCTTCTCACTTCCTCTTTCACTCTGTCCCTCTCTGGTCAAATTAAAATAAAGTAAAATGAAATAATTTAAAAGAATATTTATTTTATTTTATTTGAGAGATTTTTGCTATAGGGTGCGTGCACTCACAGAGACAGAGAGACAGAAAGCGAGAAAGCAACTCCTCCAGAGGGGATGGCCATCCCTTCTCCTCCATTCTCCTCTCAGAATTTTGGTCATACAAGCACACATGCCCAGCGTGAGTTTTAAGCTGCTAGATCTGGAACTTGAACTGCAGTCGACTACTTGGGAGCCCAGCAATGTAACCATTACACCATCTGCTGGTCCTTATTTATTTTATTTTATTTGTTATTATTATTTTTTTTATTTGATAAGAGAGAAAGGGAAAGTGAAAGTCGCCATGTGGGAGTCCAGGACTTTAACCACTGTACCACCTGACAGCCCCTGAGTTAAATTTTAACCTCAGTTTATAGTAAGATGTAACTTTAAAAAAAAAAAAAATCACCACTTAATTGTTACACTGAAACAAAATTACTGCAAACAGTACTTACACTGTGTGGGATGCAGTCTGTTTTCATGTATTTAAAAATACCGCTCTTGCTTTTATAATTGACTAATTGATCATAATTAGCAGTTTGAAAAGCATCATTTTAGGGATTTACCATGTCTCAATTCAGTAGTAACCACAAAGGTGAGCAGCTCATGCATGTAGGACGTCGTCTTAGACTAGTTGACACAGAAGATTCTTATATTTAACGGGAGCATCAAAATTAAAATAATTTTAAATTTCTTACATTGAAAGCAAGAAACTCAACATTATGTCCTCAGAGCCCAGTTTGAGAAATATTGGTGATAGGATAAAATCTAAATTTAAGCAAGACCAAAGTGCTCTCAATCCTGTCATTTACTTTTTTCAACCTTACCTTTTATTGTTCTTCAAGAATGTTTGCTTCATCTAAATTGGTCTAGTCACTCCTCATGAGTATACCTGTTGATTGTACTACTCTTGTGACTTGCTTTACAAAATTTACATAGTGGAAGGCCATATATAGCTTTTAGTTTAATATGAGCTCCCTTACAATCTAAGAAAGATGTTTAGCTCTCTAAATATACTTTATCTTAGATGGAGAGAAGACTAGGGTAAGGAAATAACAATACTAACCATACTGGGTAGTTGAGAAGACAGTAATGAAACCACCCTGAACAGTGTCTGGCACAAGGAAAACATAAGTAGTTTTTTTGTCATTCTCGTCAGTTCTACTTGTACCTTAAAGCCCAACATAATCACATGTTCTAGTTTGTTCTGTAGTAGCTGAGTACTAGAAACAGGATGATCAATACAAATAGAGGTTTTCAGTGCACAGTTGGGAGGTCCAAGGCCCAGGGAGACCGTCTTCTTCCTGGTGTGTAACATGGGGAGCAAAGGCAAGTGTGTCTGTGTCCAGGTGTCTCTCATTCATTCCTCTTATAAACACACTAGGATTCAGTCATGGGAGCTTCACCCTGATGCCTAAGCACTTCATGTTTCAACACCATAATCAGATTGTGTATCCCCTTTAATGCTGTCACAGTACAACCAAGCTCCAACACATACATTTGAGGGGGGAGAGATAGAGAGACATTCAGACCATAGCATCATGTATTTTCCAAGTACACCTTCTCTGGTCTACCTGAGTCCTGAGGACTTCTGTCATGACCTACAGTATGTTGCTTATATGTCATGGACTTTCTAGTGAGATTCAATTTGTTTTTCAATCCGTTCAAAAATTACTTTTCTAACTGTCAATTTTTGGTTAGGAAAATATACATGGGTCATAGATATATATGCATCTCTTGGCCTTATTTCTACATTGTTTTATAGTCACACAGTTTAGCGTGACACCCCTGCGTCTCTCTTTTTTTTTTTTTTTTACGGTAAGACATGAACATTTATTAAGCATTTACAATGTGTCCGTCTCAGAGCTAGAGATCCTGATCTCATTAGATTCCTCAAAATCCCAGAGAGGGAACGAGGGGGGCCCTGGTTTCATGATGATCACATGTGCCCTGCCCTTACACAGAAATGCTCTGCTTTTAGCAGAGGCAACCTAGAGTCTCTGTCTATTCTAAAAACATGTTAACTTTCTATCAAAGATATGGAGCAGGTAAAGGAGAACTGGAAAAATAATGCAGTTTTGGAGTCCAGGTCTTTATCTAGGGATGTTTTATTTTCCCCTACTTAAGGACTTGTAACTGTTTAGACTTACCCTAAAACCTTTTTTTTTTTTTTTTTGAAGAGAGGGTTTTGTTATAGGGCGCATGCGATCGCCAGACAGACAGAGAGAGACAGAGAGACAGAAAGCGAGAAATCACCCCCCAGGGGTGATTTACTCAGTTTAACCAGAGAGAGAGAGTGAGAAAACAAGCCACCAGTTCCAGGACTCTAACCAAGGTCAGCCATGTGGGAGTCCAGCATCCTAACCACCATGTCACCTGCCAGGCCCAGCCTTGCTATTTAGACATGTAATTTTCCTGTTATGCTCATGAGATTGAGGAGAGCCATGTTTGCCAGATACATTTTGCTGCTCTTTATGTGGTTGAGGAAGTAATTTGAACTAAGATATGTAGAAATTCTAGGCTGGTTAAGAAAATGCCATTAAGTGGAATTCAGAATTAAAGCCAATGTGATTTTTCAGAGTATTGTCCTTTCCTTACTTACACAGACAGAACCAAGCTGACTCTTAAAGGTTCTGTACTATCTCTGGCTGAAAGTTCTCTCACCCATGCTCAGATTATGATTCTTAAAAATAATCATCATTAATGTTGCAACCAGCAGATGGTGTAATGGTTGTGCCTCTGGACTCCCATGTAGTTGACTGTGGTTCAAGTACCGGACCCAGCAGCTTCAAACTCACGCTCGGCATGTGTGCATTTGTGCGCAAGATCTCAAGAGGAGGAGGGACTGCAGTGTGGCCATCCCCCCCAGGGTGTGATTTCTCACTTTCTGTCTCTGTCTCTCTGGTGAGTGTATGTGCCCTGTAGCAAATCTCTCTTAAAAAAGTATTAATGTTATTTTTACATAAAAATGAAAAGATTAGCTACCTAATTTACATAATCTGCAAATGAAGTGAATTTTGGAGTTAGAGGCAAAACTAAGCAGATTGAAGAGGAAGAGAATTAATCTTCAGAACAGGCATTGTGACATGCCTTACACTGAACTGTTTAATCTCAAAACCTGTGAGATGTAGGATTTAAGAACAACTTAAGCATCCCAGATGTGATCTAAATTATCTCCTAGGACTTCATCGTTACTACGTAATATTTGTTTAGTGTGACCCCAAGTCATCAGAAAATGTTACATTTTATTAGGTATTTGTTTAGGAAGATTGAGAGCGATGGTAATGTTGCTAAAACTAAGCAGTGCCTTAAAAAATTAATTTTCAAATACTTGGGAAATGGATTCACATGGTATCTTTTTTTTTAAAGAATTATTTTATTTAACTTTATTTATTATTATTATCATTATTATTTTCCAGTTTGATCAGAGAGACACAGAGAGAGAGAGAGAGGAAGTGAGAAAGCAAGCCACCAGGTCCGAGACTTGAACCGTGGTTGGCCATGTGGAAGTCCAGCACCTTTAACCACCACGCCACTTGCCGGCCCCCCCAACATTTGGTATATTTATTTGATGTCCGACATAGGTGGTGATGTTACATACTGGCTTCATAACTCCTAAATATAACTTTTATACCTAGAGGTGATCAAAATTTAAAAATAATAATCATTGACTTGATTTCTCATCCCAAACAGTGTTAGAGTTATCAGAAAGTTGTATTAAGTGTTTAGATTAAGTTCTGCTTTACCAAAGTTAATCAAAAGCAGTTATTATGATACTGAGAAAATGATTTCCAGTAAATAGGAATGATTTTTGCTACTTTCAAAAGATGAGCCCTTATCATCAAAACCAATCATTTAGAATTTTTGTTTACTCAAAATAAATACCTTACATTTTTATTTTTCTGTATGCAAATGTACATGTATTCTTAATCCTTCCCTAATGTTTGCCAACAGGATAGGTCCCAGTCAAGGTCAACAGAAAAAACTTAAAACATCATTACACATTTAATTCAGAAACATTAACATTCTTGGGCATTTGTGTTCTGAAAAAGAAAATGCAAAATTTAGGCCTAGCTTTTGTAGTATAGCCAGTAGCATGCCACGGGAATGTGGATTGGGGAACCACATGCTGACTGACCTTGGTTCAGATCCCTGGCCTATTTGGCCAGAGAGCACACCAAATGCTCAGCTAGCCAGGATCTAGAGGACTGGAGGATGGGGATGATAGCATGATCACTCCTGCTGGAGGGCGCCCTTCTCTCTCACTCTCTGTATCAGATTTTTAAAAAATATAAAATTGTATAACATTTTACTATTTAGAAAGATCAAAACAAAGTTTAATAAAATAATAAATTAATATTTAAGTAGTTTGAATCTGGTGACTTATGCCATAACTAAAGTGATCCACATTTGTATAATTTTGTTTTAAACCTCAATTCGGGTTGGGGCCAGCAGGTGGCATGGAGGTTGAGGCAGTGGACTCCCACATGGTTAACGTTGGTTCAAGTGCTGGACTGGGTGACTTGCTTTCTCACTTTCCTCTCTCTCTCTATTTTTCTCTGGTCAAACTGAAAAATGATGATAATAAAAAATAAATAAATCTTTTTAAGAAAACCTCAATTAAGGAAAATTTTCTAAAATTTACTTATCTAAAATAGGATATTGCACATTGCATAAAAGAACACTATGATTAAACTTTGTATCATCAAAAAAGTCAGCATGAAGTTCTTCATGCACATGAAAATGTTAAGAACTATTTCTGAATGCTTGCTTCATACCTTTTGCCTTAATTGAGAACTATAGTATGTGAAGTTGAATATGTGGGCAAGTAATAACTCAGAGCAGGGGAAAGCACTTAATGGACAGGCATATCCACTCTAGTGTACACACACACACGCATACACACATGCACACACGCATGCACCTGATGTGTTTTTCCAACTGCAGGGGCTAGAACACAGACCATGTGGTCAGCCATGTGGGATCCAAATCCTCTAACCACTAGGAAATGGAGCAGGCCTCTCAAAATTATCTTTCATAGATTCTATTTTGTTTAACCAAAACAAAGAATAAAAATTGCCCTAGATTCTGCATTTCATATATATACTTTATTTGATGGCCAATAGATATTGTGAAGTAAAAAAATCTTAGGATTCTAAGGACACTGGTTTAATTTTCACATCATTATTTATTGTGACCCTTGGCATGCTTCTTAAACTGTTAATAATTCCGGTATTTTCAAGTTGCCTATTATTATCACTGTGAAAAATAACTTTAAATTACTGATTTGTCAAGTTGTTTAAAGCCAGTATTTTGGACAAAACCAGATTAGACCTTCTAATAATTTATAAAACATGGTTTTGTACGTGAAGTGAGGAGCATTTATTGGTATGTGTGAGTGTGTCAGGACAAAATTATTGACTTAGCAGTTGAAATCTTCCCTTCATCCAAAATTTTATTTCTATTTATTTATTTATTTATTATTTATTTGAGAGATTTTACTAGATGATGCATGTGCTCATTGGAGAGACTGAGAGAAAATTAAAAATCAGCCCCCCCCCCCAAGATGGTCGTGCCACAGTTTCTCCTCTTCCACTTTCCTCTCAAGATTTTGAACGTGTGCATGTATGTGTACACACACAGCCGTCAGGTCCAGGACTCGAACCACAGTTGGCCATGTGGGAATCAAGCGCTTTAATCACTATGCCATCTGCTGGCATGTCAAAAATTTTAAACTCTGCATTTCAAAGACTGAGAATAAGAGAAAAGATAGGATGACATTGTAACTAACAGTATATATTTTTACCTATGATTGGAATTTCAAATCTGTCTCTTCCTGTGGGACTTCAGGCTTATTCTTTGTCTCTGTAGTCATATAGTAGAGGTAAAATTACTGCCTGGAAGCTGTTGCAATTAAGGCATAATGTTTGCTGAGCACTTTGCATATTATGATGTTGGAAATACAATAAATGTTAGCTCTTAATATCTTTGGAGTAGATCAACATGTTTCTTCATAAAAAGAACACTGATTTTAAAAGATATTTTATTTAATCCACTTATACCAAGAATGTTACAGCTTTACCAATATACATATTGAGATAATTTACTTTCCGGAAGGGGTACAATTTGGTATGTAGTTTTTACTATCTCAGTTTGTACAGATCACATTTTAAAGAAATTATTTATTTAGTTTTTGAAATTATTATTTTTACATCTTACCAAAGAGAGACAGGGAGAGAGAGGGAAAGTGAGAAACCAAGCCATGTCTGGGACTCACACCACAGTTGGCCATGTGGTAGTCCAACACCCCAACCATCACCACCTGCCAGCCCTGCCAGTATTTTAAAAGCCTGAATATTCGCATGAATCTTTTTCTTTTTAGAGAGATTTTCGCTATAGGGCAGATGTGATTGCCTAGAGACAGAGAAAGAGAAAGCGAGAAATCATTCCCTGGGGAGATGGCCATGCCTCAGCCCTTTTTTCTCCATTCTCTTCTTGGGATTTTGGGCACACACGCACACAAGTCCAGCATGGTTTTCAAGCCACCTGGTCTGGGATTCAAACCATGTTCAGTCATGTGGGAGTCCAGCATCTTAACCACTATGCCACCCACTGGCCCCCACTTGCATGACTCTTAATTGCAATAAAGGATATTGTCCTGCACCCTATTGTTACAGATTTAGATCTAGGTTTAGAGGTGAGACTAGCCTTAATGTATGGTACTAGATCAATAGCAACATGGGCTCACGTGGGGAGTTCAGTTTAACCACTCATCTGAGACACTGACACCAGTAATAGTGAGTGGGCAATCTTCTTTTTCTTCATAGCCCCTTACACAATTTACTGATTTTCTGTAATTTCTTACTTACGCTGTGCATGTGTCTGTTTCTCCTGTGACACTCCATGAGGAAAGGAACTATATCTACAATGGGCAAAGTTCCCATTAGTCAGTATAACATTTATCCTACCTTCTGCTTCTAACACACAACCAGCTTCAAAATGATTGAGGCAGAAATGGACACGTACAAGAGAATAGCGTTTTCCCATCAACCTCTCAAATTTAAAGAAAACACACGTGCACCTGGAAGGAAAGAGTAGTGCATTTGTTTTCCGACCACACAAGTCTATATTGGCATGGTTCTTAAGAGCTCTGGAGACTTTGGAAGCTCCTTTGGCAAACCGTTCTAAGTGAAACAGCAGAACTGCTTTAGTAGCCTAAAACTGATAAGTGTCCCAAGTTTTTTTTTTTCCCTTTGTATAACTTATTGTGAGCTTATCAGTGTCAAGTAAAACATTTTCGTCTTTGTTTCTGTTTATGTCTTCTTGACTAGTTCTTCATTTTTCCTTTAAAAATGTTACATGCTACCCTTGAAGCAGTGAGGTACTTGTAAGCACTACAGCTGCAGGATCCAGATGCTGTCTGCAGCTGTCTATTAAACATGCTCACTGCATGCACTAGTGTTCTTGGTTGTCACAGCCATCTTCTAGAACAGGTTTTGGGAAAACACTTGTGATAATAAATAGCCCTCATGTGTCAAAAACTGGAGTTCTTTTGCTCCTCAGAGTGCCTAGGGAATGGGCCAGAGGCTCCGTCACAGCGTTGCTGTCAAATGCTCCCTCACTGTCAGAGGCTCTGTCACTGTCCTGCTGATGACATCTTTTCCACCATGCTGGGAGGACGGCATGCATTTAGGGAAAACTTGAATATCCTTCCTCCCTCTGCAGCCATGTGGAAAAGATGTCCTGAGTTTTTAAAAAATTATAATCAAACATGTACTAAAGGTGAAACATTACAAAAATCAAATAAAAAACCCAGGGTTAACTCATTTTTTAATGACATGAATAATATCATATTATAAAGTCCTTTTGCTAGTTCTGAGATTGTAGAAATAATTTTATGTGGAGTGTAAAACCTGCAAGAACGAGGACCAGCAGTTAGCATAATGGCTATTTTGTTGGACTCCCACGTAGTCAACCGCGGTTCACGTCCCGGACCCGGTGACTTA
>NW_006159559.1:9862325-9868542 GCF_000334495.1 Tupaia belangeri chinensis
TGATTTCTCGCTTTCTGTCTCTCAGTCTGTCTGGCGAGCGCATGCGCCCTGTAGCAACAACCTCTAAAAAGAAAAAAAAAATCCTAAAAAAAAAAAAAAAAAAAAAAACAAACCTGCAAGAATGTAAGAGTCAAGAGCAAGAGAAACTCTTACCTTTCTAAATCTCTATTCAGTAGAATGGCACTATTGCAATATTGGTATTTCACAGATCAATTTAGTCAGTTTTGTAATCTTAACACAAAAACCTTCCAACCTCAGGACCAGCAGTTAGCATAATGGCTATGTGGCTGGACTCCCATGTAGTCGACCGTGGTTCAAATCCTGACCCGGTGGCTTAAAATTCATGCCGGGCACGTGCCCAAGATCCCGAGAGGAGAATGGAGGAGAAGGGATTGTGGCATGGCCATCCCCCCTGGGGGGTGATTTTTCACTTTCTGTCTCTGTCTGTCTCTGTCTGTCAGGCGAGCACACGCACCCTATAGCAAAAACCTCTCAAAAAAAAAAAAACAAAAAACCTTCCAACCTCTAATCCAGTCTTCATGTTTTTATATACTAGTGATACAGTATTTTATATCGTTGAAAGCATTTATTGTGTGTAGTTCAGCCTTTTAAAAACTAAATCATTTAAAATGCACTAAAGAAAATTACTTTTTCCCTTTTTTTTTAGGTAAGTGTTTCAAAAGTGGATTAAATTCAGCCTCTTCACTATTTTTTTCCTTCTCTTTCTACATCACTTTGGTCACCACTAACTAGAGTCCCTGTTTTGGAAAATAGTATTATAGTATCCTTTTCCTGATCTTCCTGGTGCATTTTTCAACTCATCATTTTCCTTGGCTCTTTCTGCCAGAGGTCACTCACATTACTAGTAATCTTCAGGTCTGTTTCTTTTTGGGGGGGTCACACCTGCAAAATCTAGCTCTGTAGTATCATTGTCTACTCTTCATATATCTCTGGATTTCTTGGAGATTTTTTCATCAGCTTCTTTAGTGCCTGTTTCTGTTGCTTCTTCAGAAACTTCACAGCACTTGGATTGTAAACTAGTGATACATAAGTTTTCCCCCAATATTCTAATCTAAATTAAATACTTAAATTTCAGTTCACATATGTTTATCTCTAGGTTTTTCCATTACTCAGCTGACATTGGTTCATGTTTAGGGATAGAGCCATTAAAAACTGTGTACTGGACAGCAAATGTGGCTAGGAGATACTTTATTAACTCTACCTGTAAGCTTTCACCCTGGGTCATGGCAGAAAATTACAAAATGTGCTTTGATGCTAAGATGAATGTGCCCTTGCTATTTCCCAGTTCACTCAAAATGTTGGTGTTTTCCTATGTAATGTGGATGCCTAAAAATCTCTGGGAATAGCAAAGGAACTCCACCTTGGGCTGCTCTCAGATGCCAGTGTATTTCCTGTTAAGATAATGAGGCAGGAGGAAGATGTGCTTTGGGTATGGCAGGCCTCCAGGTAAGAGTCCTAGCTATTCAGCAGTGCACAAGTATTCACTGTACAAAGGTCAGCCGCTGTAGGCAAGGCAGGACATCAGCCAGTGCTACCACAGGCTCCTCAGAGAGGGCCATTGACTGCAGAGCCTCTGAGCCGTGCACACCCTAGTCTGCAGTTTGTCCAAGAACATTAATCTTAGTAAAATACTGTTTATTGTTGTTTAGATAGTGGTTTTTAAATGTTCAGAACAAAAAAGTAGGGGAACTCTGTCCACCTCCCTCAGAGTTTTGTTTAATACCTTGATGTATAAAACAGAAAAATTACCTCTGCGGAATAGTTTGACAGTATTAATCTAGACTATAACAGTACTATTGGCAGAAATTGTGAAGGGAATTCAAGCATAATTTTCTTCTAAATTGTAATTATTTTTACTTAGCAGGTGTTTTTTTCTCATGTTTCCTCATTCTGCTGCTGATTTGTCTGTACTCTCCCAAAGTCAATGACATTGTTGCCTTAGAGACATAATGAAGCCATCACACTGAAGATTTCCTTGTCTTTCATTTAATTTTTAAAGACTTTTAATTGTGCTGCTTCTTTTGTCTTATAGTAAGGCATATTAAATGTACTCATTTTTTTGGTACCTAAGATTTTAAATAAATTATATTTCTCTATAAGTATGAATAGAGAACTTACACTGTATCAGAGAAACAATAAATGTTAGAGAATAGTGGAATATATACACAAACAAAGCCAGAAACAGTTCCACAAATACACCCAGCATTAGTGTTTAAATCTTACTTAAAATGTATTCGAAAGACTTGGGCCATTGTATATATTTCCCTGATTCTTCTTCCTCAAATTTTCTTTGGCTCTTTCATTTTTAAGAAGGTGCCTCGGGGCCAGCAGTTAGCGTAATGGCTATGTCACTGAACTCCCATGTAGTTGACCGGGGTTCAAGTCCCAGACCCAGTGGCTTAAACTCATGCCGGGCGCATGTGCGTGCGTGCCCAAGATCCTGAGAGGAGAATGGAGGAGAAGGGAGTGTGGCGGGGCAATCCCCCCTGGGAGGGTGATTTCTCACTTTCTCTCTCTCTGTCTCTGTCTGTCTTTCTGGTGAGTGCACAGGCCCTATAGCAAAAACCTTTACCAAAAAAAAAAAAAAAAAAGAGTGGGTGCCCAGGCCCTATAGCAAAACCCTTTCCCAAAAAAAAAAAAAAAAAGAAGGTGCCTCTTTCCTTTCCAAAGCAGATCTTTTTATCTATGAACTTGATCTCCACCTCCTCAGAGAAACTTCCCAACTTCCTGTGTCGTCATCCATTTTTTTTTCTTTTTTTTTTTTTTGGAGAGGTTTCTTTGCTATAGGGCACGTATGCTTGCCAGACAGACAGAGAGACAGAAAACAGGAAATCACCCCCCGGGGGGATGGCCACGCCACGCCGCAATCTTTTCTCCTCCATTCTCCTCTCAGGATCTTGGGCACACACACACACACACACACACACATGCGCGCGCCCAGCGTGAGTTTAAGCCACCGGGTCTGGGACTCGAACCACAGTCTACTATGTGGGAGTCCAGCGACATAGCCATTACACTAACTGCTGGTCCTGTCAATTTTCTTTTCATCATTCCTGCCTGTTAACCTGTAAACATCTGCATATTTCTCTTTTTTCACTCCATTGGTCATCAGCCTTCAGAGTTTGCCCTTCCTTGTGACTCTCCTCTTCACAAATGAAATTTCTCCTACCCTAATTAAAGATTTTCTTGAACTTTTCTTGTCTTCTCATCTCTATTGCCAGACTTTGTGCCATATTTATTGCTTTTATTTCTTTACCTTCCATTGTAGTTTGAAGTCTACCCTTCATTATACTAAAGAAGATTTTTTTAAAGGTCATATATTTGACATATTAGTAATTCTATATTTTAAAGATTTATTTTATTTCATTTACCATTATTATTTTTTTTAAATTTGACCAGAGAGAGACAGAGAAAGAGAATTAAAGTGAGAAACCAAGCCACCAGGTATGAGACTCAAACTGCATTCAGCCACATGGGAGTCCAGCGCCTTAACCACCACATCGTCTGCCAGGCCCATATTAATATATTTCTTAGTGACTGTGGCTTGATTAGCAATCAAGACAACTTTATACGCGTTAACACAACTTTTAAAGAAAATTTAGTTGTCAGCATTTTTTAAATCATAAATTTTTGTGTTAAATTGAGGATTTGGGGAGCTTTTCTTGGAAAATGGGAAGATTTGGCAGTTTGGAACTTAAGCATAAATCTGGGTTGACAGTGGCTGCTACTCAAGCCCTGTAGTGATTTTAAAATGTGATCTCATCTATGCTTTATCGTCTTTCAATTTATTTACACTATACTCATAGTTCTACCATTGTGACTACTCTTTATTTGTCTTCACCCACTCTTCATTTCACTGACTGGAAGTACACACAAACAGTAGCTATTAATATATTTGACATTATTAGGTCCAAAGTTTCAAATTTTGTGGCTTTTTCTTATAGGGGAGGAAATGTAGTATTTATTTTTTCACCCATCAGTAGGTTCATGGCTGAGACATCTAAAACAAAATGCACATTATCAAGACAGAAGCACACACTTATTTAAAATATATTTTACATGACTTGGGAGCCTTCAGAAATGGAGATGCAAGGAAACAGGGAAATATATGCATCTTCATGCTAATGTTTGATGAAAAGTGAACAATCCATGAATAGTCATGGGGTGTATGATTGGACAAAGAGGGTAGGATCTAGTGGCAACAGTCTGCAGAGAATTTAGCAGAGACTCTGTTCAGATTTTTCTCTGTTACTGTATTTTTGAGAGATAAAGGCATTCCTTTCCTTTTTCCAGGCAGAGGGAGGACACCTCTGGAATGAGGGTCTTGATCTACTTTAGAAGGAGATCAGAGATTTTTATTTTTTATTTTTTAATTTTGTCTAAGGTTATATGCTGACTGAAGAGGGAAAGGGAAAGTGAGAAATCCTCTGCACTGGGAATGGTCAAACCCTAATCCCTTCTCCATTTCTCCCTTCTCTTTAGGGTTTTGAGCATGCATGCACATGTGTCCAGCATGTTTCTCAAGCTGCCAGGTCCAGGACTTGAACTGCCTCAGCCACTATGCCACAGGCTGGCTCCAGAGAATTATTTTTGTAAATGTCCTGTTTCTGGGGGAGAAAGGCGGAAGAACGTCAGGGAGACTTTCCTCCTCCTGGTTCTGTTGAAGTCAAGGTGCCATACTGTGTTTTCTAAACCCTTTCACCTTCAATGTTTTCTGCTGAGCTTCACTCTTCATGAACAATTCTGGAGCATTTTCTCCACCTCATCATCGTGTCTAAAGCAGGATTGTCTCATCAAAAGTGGTTATGAGGGTCTAGTTGATAATCTGTGCTTTACATCTAATTTTTAGCAGTCATCCACTCTGACATCTCCTTTCACTCACTCTAGATAGGATTCTCATGTTTCCATGCATATTTTTCAGACTTTCAGCTCTTGGATCCCATTTTTAATCACCTGTGGAATTCTTCCTTCTGAATGTTCAGTAGGTACTTACTTCTATTTAAACATGTTAGAAATGGAACTCATTCACAATTATTTCCCTTCCTCCCAACCCCACCAAAAAGAAAGCCTGTTGATACTGGTGATCTCCCCCACTAAACATAAATTTTGAAACCTGGAGTCATTTTTAATTCCTTCTGCTTCTCAGCTCTATAATCCAGTCAGCCAAGTATTGTCCAATTCTCCCTGTACTGTCTCGTGTATCTTTCATTGCTTGGACTTGGTATGCCATTACCGGCAAACTATTGAATCATTTCTTGCCATAGGAAAGTTTGGTGAAGTGTAATTTTTTTAACAAAGGTACTTTTTTTAGAGAGATTTTTGCCACAGGCATGTGTGCTCACCAGAGAAATAGAAATAGAAAGCAAGAAATCACCCCTGGGGTGGGGATAGCCATCCCTCAGTCACTTCTCTTCCATTCTTTTCTTGGGAGGGGCACACATGCGTATGTGCCTGGTGTGGGATTTAAGCTGCCGGGTCCAGGAATTGAACTGCAGTCAACTAAGTGGGAGTCCAGCAATGTAACCATTACACCATCTACTCATCTCATCCTTAAAGAGTTTTAAAGGCAACATGATGTTAAAGCATTCAAATTCTGAGTTGGTGCTGTGATTGAAACTCCAGCTTTACCATTTATTAACCGTGGGCTCAGTTTCATAATCTGTTAAATGAAGATAATAGTAATACCTACTTGATAGAATTGTAAGGATTAAATCAGGCATTAGTATAATGCCTGTCATATTATTAAGCACTACATATACATAAGGTGGCTTGGTTAAGGGCACTGGATTTCCATATGGCCGACCATGGTTCAAGTCTAGGACCTGGCAGCTTGCTTTCTCACTTTTCCTTTCTCTCTGTCTTTCTCTAGTCAAATTAAAAAACAGTAACAAATGGAATTAAATAAATAAATGCAATGTTTAAAAATTGATACTGTTAAATGAAAAAATTCAAACTCACTAGCCTTACATTTAAGAACCTCTGCTCTGTGGGGCCAGCAGGTGGTATAGTGGTTAAGGCACTGGAATTCCACGTGGTCAGTTGTGGTTCATGCTGTGTGTGTGCGTGTGTCCATAATCCCAAGAGGAGAATGGAAGCGAAGGGATTGTGGCATGGCCATCCCTACTGGGGGCTGGCTGATTTCTCACTTTCTCTCTCTGTGTCTCCAGCAAGTACATGTGCCCTATAGCAAAAATTT
>NW_006159559.1:9868568-9887783 GCF_000334495.1 Tupaia belangeri chinensis
AGAAAAATTTTTTTAAAAAAAAAAAAAAAAAAAAAACAGAGACAAAACCCAAAAACTTAGTGCTCTCTGTCCCAGGTTGGCTGATTGAGTCTATAGCTTTCTTGGTGGTCTCATGGCTTTTATAGCCTGTTCTCAGACTGCAGTTTACATCTCTTTCCTCACTTCTCTGCTTTTGCTCCAACTTTCTCCTTTAGTATTTCCTTTTATCAACTACGTTTCACGTCATTGCTTTCCCTCAACTTGTGATAAGATTGTTGCACATTTCAAATCCTACATTTTTCATGAGGCTTTTCTATGCTACTAAACAATTTAATGAGTTATTCCTCATCATTTTTATTAAACTGTGCATATTTTTCATATTTTTATTGTAATTTTCCTGTACTGTGATTTTCTTTATATACTCCCCCCATGAAGCTCCTAAAAATAGGAGCTTAGGGGCCAGCAGATGCTGTAATGGTTACATTGCTGGACCCCCACATAGTTGACCACAGTTCAAGTCCCAGACCCAGTGGCTTAAAATTCACACCAGGCATGTGTGCAGAATCCTGAGAGGAGAATGGAGGAAGAAGGATTGCGCATGACCATCTTCCCTGGGGGGGTGATTTCTTGCTTTCTGTATTTCTGTCTCTGATGACTGCACATGCCCTATAGCAAAAATCTTTCTCAAAAAAAAAAAAAGGAGTCTAACGTACTAGATTGGAAGTAATTAAATCTTGTCAAATGATTGTTTCCTCTCTTCATCTGAATAGTTGGCTTTACTTTTTTGTGAGAAGGAAAATTCTGTGCCTTTTAAGAAGCCATCATTTAATGAAACTATTTCTTCTGACCATTCTTGCTTCATCTCAGTTTTGACATTGGGTATCTACAGGACAAGGATTTCATTTGACCAAATAACGTGAAGCTCTTAAAAAGCAACCATGAGTGTCTGAAAAATAGTACTGGAACTATTAATAGCTTATATCTATTGAATGCCAACTGTGAGCCAGGGACTTTTAAGTTTGTGTGGTGTATGTGTATGTGTGCATGGGGTGAGAGGAAAGAACTCATTTAATCCTCAAAAATTGCCTGAGATAGGTAGTTACTATCCACCCCTATTTATGTATGAGACTGCTGAAGTGCAGAGAGAAGTGAAATAACACAAGTCAAGTAATGAGATTTAATTTTTAAAAGAAACTGATTTTTAAAAATATATGTTTTAGCAAGACTGTATAGTTATTGATTGTTAAAGTTTGCTTCATGGAGGGCTAACGAGTGCATTGGGGCTGATGCAACTGAATCCTATTCGGCCAACAGCATGGTTTGAATCCTAGACTTGGAAGGTTGAAAAACACGCTGGGCATGTGTGTGTGTGCGTGCCCACCATTCTGAGAGGAGGAGAATGGAGGAGAGGGTATTACAATATGGCAACCCCTCTGGCAGGTGCTTTTTCACTGTCTCTCTCTCTCTCTCTGGTAAGCAAGCACACCCTATAGCAAAACTAAAAAGAAATTTGTTATAGGGTACCAAGAGAGCTTATAGTGGTAAAACTTTGATCATTTGAAACTAAACTTTAGGAAAGCATAATGATGAATATGTTTTCTGTTATAGCCATATTTAAGAATGAGTTAATTAGGGTTCTTTGTTTAGCAGTATTGGAAATTTATTAAGTTTTTAAGAGAGAATTTTGTTGTAGGGTGCATACACATACTGGAGATAGAGAAGCAAAGTGAAAAATCACCCCCTGCCCCCAGTGGGGATGGCTACACTGTAATCTCTTCTCCTCCATTCTTCCCTTGGGATTTTGGGTATGCATGCACACATGCCAGGATGTTTGAAGCCTCTGGGTCCAGGACTCAAACCACAGTTAGCCACATGGGATTCCAGCTATGTGACCATCATGCCATCTGCTGGTCCCAGCAGTGGGAATTTTACTACTTTAGAGTAATATATAGGTCGTTTTAAATGTTTTAATTGCCAGAGGGCATGTGTGCTTGTCTGAGAAACACACAGGAAGATGAAGAGAGAGAGAAGCACCCCTTGATGGGGTATATATAGTCACATCACAATTCTTTCTTCTTCATTTCTCCATCCTGTAGGACTTGGGGCATACATGTACACGCACCCAGCCTGGTTTTTAAGCCGCAAGGACCAAGATTAAAACAGGCTCCCAAACTGCTAGGCCACAGGGCTGTTTTATTTTTTTTTTTTTAAAGAATTATTTAATTTTATTTTTTATTATTATTCAGTTTGACCAGAGAGAGACAGGGAGGGAGAGTGAGAAAGCAAGCCACCAGGTTTGGGACTCAAACTTGGTCAACCATGTAAGCAGTCCAATGCCTTAACCACCACTCCACCTGCCAGCCCTATGGTCTGTAGGTCTTTTAAAGACCTACATATTTATAAATATTTATAAACAGGAACTTATTGAAGAAATTGGTTTTCAATCTCCAAATATGATTCCTTATTTGTTTTACTGAACTAAGAAGAAACATGTCTGTATTGGTGATGTGTTTGGCCTGTTTTTATGGTAATTTTTAAGGAATATGTAAAATCCATGGATAAAAGTAGCATCATTGTCTTCAGCAATGGTTTTTAAATTTTTTTTTAAATAACAATTTTATTTAAATGTATTTACACACACACACACACACACACACACACACACACATCAGAGAAGAATAGAGTGAGAATGAGGGAGAGAGAAAGGGAAAGTGAGAAAGCAAGCCACCAGGTCCAGGCCTAGAACCATGGTCAGCCATGTGTGAGTTCAGCACCCTTAACCATCATACCTCTTGGTCGCCCCAGTTTTTAAATGTTTTAAATAGATACCTTATCAACAAACATTTGAATATGAAGCCTCAATATAAGTATGTCTAATTACAAATCATATGTATGTATGCTTATGCTTATATATGATATATACTATGATAGTCTCCCTTTATCTGTGACTTCATTTTTTGCAGTTTCAGTTACAGTCAGCTGTGGTCTAAAAATACTAAATGGAAAGCTGCAGAAATAATTCATGAATTTTTAAAATTGTAGGCCATTCTGAGTAGCATGCCCTCCCACCCTAGATGTGAATCACCCCTCTGTCCAACGTGTCCATACTTATATACTACCCTCCTTTTAGTCACTTCATAGTCCTTTAGGTTACTAGAACAAAGAATATGGTATGGATAGGGTTTTGCACTATTCACAGTCTCAGTCTCATGTGGGTCTTGGAATGTACTCCCATAGATAAGGAGGGACACTATTTCAGCTTACACAGTTACTAAAATCTTTATTAATAATACAGTTTTCTGTTAGACATATTTAATAAGTTTTTTCCTCCTACTGTATTTCAGAGTATATTCTGTCTTCAGAAATCACTAGTTCATAGTGCAGTGAGTAGCTAAGGTTCCTGAGGTGTATTGTTAAATAACCGCCTGATGTATTTGCCTTATTGCTACCAACCCATTCCCCTCTCCCTTTTTAAAAATCATGCTGTGCTGGGACCAGCTCTGCATGAACACGTTTCTCTGAGTGGGGAAAGCTGCAGATTAGAAATAGACGCAATATCAAAACACCCAAAGACAGGGAACCAACAGTTAGCGTAATGGCTATGTCGCTGGACTCCCACGTAGTCGACCGCGGTTCGTGTCCCGGACCCGGTGGCTTGAAACTCACGCTGGGCGCGTGTGCGTGTGTGGCCAGGATCCCGAGAGGAGAATGGAGGAGAAGGGATTGCGGCATGACCATCCCCTCTGGGGGGTGATTTCTCGCTTTCTGTTTCTATGTCTCTCCCTGTCTGTCTGGCGAGTGCACGTGCCCTATAATGAAAATCTACCCCCCCCAAAAAAAAAAACAAAAACAAAGACACACAGGTACAGAAAAGCGAGGATTGGGTGGGCACAGCTTCTCTGATGGAGAAGTTGCAACCAGAACCAGCCTCAGGTTTATTCTTTTAAAGGGCAGAGAATGGGGGAAGGGGAAAATGGGATCTAAAAGGAATGGGGAAGAAGGAAGTAGAATGTGAAGAGAATAAGGGAGGAGAAATTGGGATGCAAAGCCAGTTTTTGGATGTAAATCGACTGAAGATGTGAAAATGACTATACGTATAATTTCTCTGATCCTTTTGGGGGATAATCTGATAAAGGCTTGTGACTTCCTTTAGCCTGATACTGGGCAGTTGGAGGTATTGGGTATCAACAATAACAGGAAGACAACCATTGATAACAGGCAGGTACTGCTTTCATGTGTAGATGCTTCTCAATAGCCCTGCTAGAGTAGCTTAGGGAAGCGCATATCTGCATGTGTCTTCAGGCCACATGTTTTAATCACATGTTTTCAGATTGACTGCTCTCCACAATTCTGTTTTTTAGTGAGATTTAATGGAAAATATACTTTGTTTATATTACTTTTATCATGCTTTACTCTTTATAAAGATCCTTGAGGGACCAGCAGATGGCGTAATGGCTCTGTCACTGGACTCCCATGTAGTCGACCGCGGTTCGAGTCCCGGACCCGGTGGCTTAAACTCACGCCAGGCTTGTGTACATGCGTGCCCAAGATCCTGAGAGGAGAATGGAGGAGAAGGGGTTGCATCCTGGCCATCCCTCATGGGGGGGGTGATTTCTCGCTTCCTGTCTCTCTGTCTGTCTCTGACTTTCTGGCAAGAGCACACACCCTATAACAAAAACCTACCCCCCCCCAAAAAAAAAGAGATCCTTGAGTATTGGGACCAGCACATGGCAAAATGGTTATGTCACTGGACTCCCACATAGTCGATCATGGTTCAAATCCTGGACAGGGTGACTTTAAATATACCAGGCATCTGTGTGTACATGCCTGTGGAGAGCAGTCAATTTGAAAGCATGATTAAAACATGTAGCCTGTAGACACATGTAGAAATGCGCTTTTGTAAGTTAATTTAGCAGGGCTACTAAAAATCATTTACATACAAAAACAGTATTTGCTTGTTGTTAAAGGGTTTTTGTTGTTGTTGTTGTTATTAATACTCAATACCCCAATACTGCCTAGTATTTGGTTAAAAGAAGTCACATGAGAATAGAGGAGAAGGCATTATGGTGTGGCCATCCCCTCTAGTGGGTGATTTCTTGCTTCCTGTCTTTCTGTCTCTCTCTGTTTATTTGGCAAGCTTATGTACCCTATTGCAAAAATCTCACCCCAAAAAAATAGATCCTTGAGTGTACCAGTTACCACATTCTCTTACAGTCCTATGTCAATTCGTCATTATTTTATTTTCAATTCTGGAGCCCAACCTTTGAAGCATTCTTCCTTTGTGTGATGTTAGGCTTTGTCAGCAGAAGGTACTGAAAGAACAGTGCTCTAGGGAGGGCTTCCATTTTTAAAGTTTCTTCTCCTACTGCATAATTTTAGTGGTGTGGATATGGGGATGTCCAGTGATCTGCTGTCCCAGGTGTGTGCCTAGAGCAGAAATATTGTTGGCAGTCCCAGCTCAAACTTAGTGACCACCTCACTATACTTTGCTAATGTGGCATTGCACATCCCAGATCCCATGTCTTCCTGAGAGCTAGCTGCCCACACCTCATCTCCCCTGCAAGTCTGCTTACTCTCAGGGAGTGTTGTTTTGTGTGGCCCTCCCTGTGTAGTTGCTGCTTGTAATCAGGTTCTTCATCTTGCAGTTTACTTTGTGTGCTCAACCATTAGCCTCTTAGATTCAAACAACCCAAAAGGAAGACCTGCTGTGAATTCATTGCATCACAACTGCACCTTCTCCAACAAGGTCTCAACCCTAGCTTTGGAGAGGACCTTCTCTTCCAAATTTGTTCTTTCCTTGGGTACTGTCACTCAGCCTGAAGAGATTCTTTAGAGTGTTTTTACCATTGATAGTTTTTCATGTGAAACTTTCTTACATTCAAGTTACCATGTATTGACAGTTTCCATTTTTTTATTGTATCCTATCACATGCAGTCCTCTAAACTGAGTTAATTTAGGGCAGACCTCATTGCCTAACTGTTATAGTAGCCAGATGCCATGGCTTCCGTGTTCAGGCAATAAATCCCAGCCCCAAAGACTTGAAAAACATGCCAAGCACATGTACATATGTGCCCTAGGTCCTGACAGGATAGAGAAAGGAAAAAGAAAGGATTGTGTCACACCCCACTGGGAGTGCTCACTCCCTCTTTCTCTGTTTCTCTCTCTCTCTCTCTCTCTCTCTGATGAGCATATGCACACTCTAGCAATAAATAAAATAAGTTGAATGACATGTTTTTATGCCTGAAATTATATTATGACTAATCCACTTTCCCCCTCACATCCCATATTGGCATATTTGGGACCTCTGCTATTCCATCAGAGAAATTAGCTTTGGTGTTAAAAAATAAAATAACATGGTTATGAATGCAGTTTCTCACTCTAGTAAGATTATAACTGTGCAAGAGTAGTCCTTAAAAGCCATCGATACCAAAAATGATTGAGATGAGAGCATGAAATAATTGCATAACCCTGCTTTTACAGGCACCTATTATCTTAATTTAAATAATCAAGAAACATCAAGTGAGAACTCTTCGATCCTATTATTAGCATATTTGGCAGATCAAAAAATTACTGCCTGGTTATTTCCTTTTGAATAACTTAGCAAATGGCAGTCACATAAATTATCTTTTAAAATTTTTCCCAAGTAGAAGGATGAGTTAAAAGAAAAGCTCACCCACCCTCCAGAGGACAAAGGTTGGTGAAACAGTGAGAAACCGAAGAAAAGCTATTATGACTTAGTTTAAGAGTGCTATCTTGTTAAATGGCTTATTTATAGATATCTAAATTATTGTATTCACACTTTTCATGCTTTTATGGGTATTTAAAATTCCTAACATTGCAAATTTTAAGATTTTAGTATTTCCCACATTATTAATAACATATTAACCATCTATTTAATAACTTTTCTTTAATAATATTTACCACATAGCTGCAGTTATTTCTATATAGTTAACTAAAGTTCTATTAATACTACTTTCATTCCCAGGAATTTTTTTAAAAAATCATTGTTTACTAGATTTGGGACTACTTCCAACTTAAAAAGTTTCCTTTTCTATTACTTCCATGAGTTGGAGACACAGTGAGAGAGAGAGAGAGAGAGAGCACACTCCTGAAAGGGTTCCAACCTTCCACCAACCTCAGATCATGGACACACACATGCTGGTTTACTCGAGGAGGTCTCTGGATGGGAACTGGGAACCTTCCCACATGGAATTGCCTGTCAGAGGCATTGTGTTTTACAGCCGTGCCACCATCTGGTCCCTCTCCTGGTTTACATGTATCCTAGTTCTAGCTTTTTCTTTGAAGTTTCAAAAATGTAATGTGTTGAGATAATCACCTGGTGGTTAAGGTGCTGGACTCCCACATGGCCGAACACAGTTTGAGTCCTGGACCCTGTGACTTGAAAATCATGCCAGATTGGGACCAGCAGTTGGCGTAATGGCTATGTCACTGGACTCCCATGTAGTCGACCGTGGTTCAAGTCCTGGACCCGGTGACTTAAACTCCTGCCGGGCACATGTGTGTGCGTGCGTGCCCAAGATCCCGAGAGGAGAATGGAGGAGAAGGGATTGCGGCGTGGCCATCCCCCCGGGGGGGGGGGCGATTTCTCGTTTTCTATCTCTCTGTCTCTCTCTGTCTTTCTGGCGAGTGCAGGTGCCCTATACCAAAAAAAACCCTCAAAAAAAAAAAAAAAAAAAGAGAGAGAGAGAGAAAGAAAAGAAAAAGAAAGAAAAGAAAATCACGCCAGGTATGTGTGAGTTTGTGTCCAAAATCCTGAGAGACTGGAGGGAAGGGATTGCAGCATGTCTATACCCGTGGGGGTGGTTTCTCACTTTCTGTGTTCTTCTCTGTGTCTTCGACGAGTACAGGCACCCTATAGCAAAAACATCTCTCAAAAAAAATGTAATATATTATTTAAGGTGGATAATATATTATTTAATGTGTTTATAGAAATTTAAGAAGAAAAGAAAGTAAAGATTTTTAGTTTGACCAGAGAGAGAGAAGGTGAGAAAACAAGCCTTAACCACCATGCCAGCTGCTGGCTTAGACTATCCTTAGCAAAACTAGCTAAATTTGCTATATCCAGTAGTATTTTTATCAGTACAGAAGTAATGCATCTGCATATATTAAGTTATACTGTTAGCTTTTTTTTAAAAAATCACTTAAATATAGCAGGACTTCAGAATCTTTTAAGGGGTTTCCCGCTTTCTGTTCCTACTGCCTTACCGTCACTATTTGTGATAACTCTGGGTAAAGATATTATTAAAGATAGAACTGATGCCCTGTAGATGATGATTTTCTCAATAAAATATTCAGTTACTATTAATATTTTAAATAGATTTTGAAAAGCAAGTGAATTTTTTTCTTGTAAGAGCCAAGTATTTTGCTATTGTTTATAAAAATCATTTAGTTTTATTTATTATATTTAATTTGTTGTAAGGCATTTGTACTCAACAGATAGAGAAAGAGAGGGGGAGAGAAAGAGACAGAGTGAGAAAGCAAGCCACCAGGTCTGGGACTTGAACTACAGTCAGCTATGCAGGAGTCCAGAGCCTTACTTAGCACACATCACCTGCTGGCCCCCAGTCAAGTGTTTTTAAAATTTTGGCTTAATTAGGTGCATATAGTGAATGTTTTTGGAAATAAAAAAAAAAGATTCTCAACAAATTTAGAAATAAGAGTTTTCCCCCTGCAATGGAAAGACTTGGGCTTTACTGAGGTCTTCTGACACCTGAGATTCAGTAAAGGTATGATGTACTCTAAGACACTTTACAAGGAGATTAATCAACTTAAAAGTAAAATGCTTTGCAACAATTAAAAGTAAAAAATATAAAAGCAAAAGGTAACATGAAATTCAAGTGTATTGTATCTTACCAAGAAGTTACAGTTTAAGAAGAAAGTCCTTTTCAGTTGACACAGTATGGCAACATATAGTGCAATAATTTAATTTTGTTGATATATTATTTGTATTCTTCTAGAACTTCAAGTATACTTTTTAAAGTAACTAATAGAGATAAAATTACCAGGCTGATTACAACCGTTTTTTTTTTAAAATTATTATTATTCATGTATTTTAATGTTACTTTGTATTCTAGGAACACAGTGCCTTGCAGGAAAGAAAGGTTTCCTACTATTTCCTCAGCCAGTGAACTAGGCCAGGTCACTATCAAATTTAGAAATAATAGTTTTGGAGGCCAGCAGATAACATAGTGGTTAAGATGCTGGACTCCCACATGACCCACCACAGTTTGATTCCCAGACCTAGTGACTTGTAACTTATGCTGGATATGTGTGTGTGTGCCTGCCCATACCGAGAGGAGAAGGGATTGTGGTGTGGTCGTCCTTTCTGAGGAGTGATTTCTTTCTCTCTTTGTTTTTCTGTGTCTCCAGTGAGTGCACATGCCCTATAGCAAAAAATCTCTCTTAAAAAAAAAAAAAGAATGAATGAATAGATTTGTCAAAGGCATATGTTATCACTTCACTTTTATGCCCTTTCCCTTCCCCAGCCCTCCTTCCCAAGTAACCAGTGTTCTCACAGTTCTCTAAGCATACTTTGCACCCTCACTCAAACCTCCTTGTCTGTCACTATAGGGGAACTCAATTAGCTGTTGAGGAAAAGAATCTTAACTAGTTTATGATGATATGTGGTTGTCTTAGTTAAGATTTCAAGTAGATATTAACCAATGGGAAGATACAGGTAATTTGGGCAAGGATCATTTGGATAAGAAGGCTCTCCAAATAGGCAAGCCGCCCAGTTGCTGCTGAGTCTTACAGTTGGTTCTGTGTTCCCAAACTAACAGTTTCCCTGAAAGCTTGAAGCCTTTTTTTCCCCCCAAATACTCCCAGGATATTAGCAGCAAGGATTCTAATGTTATTGTATAGGGTAAGACTGGTGTTTTGACAATTATGGTTATGTAAATTTAGAGTTGTGTTGTGTAGCATCACTCTAGTCTTTTCTAATTATTGTGTGAACCAATAAATTACATTTTTCTTCTCACATGACACTTTTTTAAAAGAATTATTTTATTTAACTTTATTTACTTTTATTATTTATTTTGATTTGAGCAGACAGGGACAGAGCGAGAGAAAGAGAGGGAAAGTGAGAAAGCCAGCGGCAAAGTCAGGAACTTGAACTATGGTCAGTCATGTGGGAGTCGAGCACCCTTAACCGCCATGCCACCTGCCGGCCCCAACACTGTTTAATTTCTAACCCTAATATGAATGATAATTCAAATTTTAGGGGAAAAATTATGTCAGTGAGTATAACAAATTGTCAGTCCTCTCTGATTTAAATGTATATAAAGTACTGTCAATTGTGGGTCCCGATTTGTCATAAAGTACCTGTAAACTCTTATTTAAATAAGTCACTTGACTGAATCTCACTCTAAGACCTGACCACTTAGTGTTTAAAAATACACATGTCCACCGCTAGATGTTGTACTGAAGGACTGTTGACTAAATCTATCCTTTAGTCAAATGTTTGATTTTACTAATGATATAATTTGATGCTCCTAGATTAACAGCTGCTTTTACTAGTTAGCTGTTTCCTATGTTAGCAGTTAACAACATCAAACACCTACAGATTCCAGGCATAGAAAGTAAATTAATGATTTCGGTAGGAAAAGAACAGTGAGGAATCAAAAGCGGTCTCACTCCAATTCACCGATTGCTACCTTTCTTGTTATTGCTATGTGGGAATGCTGGCCCAGTACTGCTGCTTTTCCAAGAACTACAGATTCAGATTCTTACTTGTGATGTCCCATATTTGAAATACTGGCACGTTATTCAAAATGTTTGGTTGAGGGAAGCCCCAAAGACTATACATGAGCCAAATAAAACATGCCTGGGCGAATTTATTTTAAGCATTCTGTAATTTGCCAGAAACAGTACAGGAAAAATAACTTCTCTCCCAGAATGAGTTTTGATTTATTTTTATAAACACACCAAGGTCTGTCTGGTCTGTGTGCTTCCCTCCTTCATTTGCATGCCTGGAAATTGGAGTCTGAATGCATCTGGAAAGAAAAGTGCACAAATGATTAGCATGGTAAGGGAAGGGGGGAAAAAACTCCACTGTTCTGGCACTTTGTTAGCAGAGACCTCAGAGTTAAAGGTGTGCAGTTAGTACATAGGTAGAAATCTGCCATGCTCTTCCTAGCCCTGTGCTTCTGCTGTGGACCTCTATGCCTTGATTTATCTCTAGGTCTTGCAGATTTTGAACAAGTACCCTATGTTCCAGAACTGTACAAACATTGTATATATCCAGGGGTGATGTCTGTGAGTATTTCAGTGGAAGGATAGAGAACAGCAGATCAGGCTAGTTTCCAACCATGTTCTCTTGAAAGTTAGATGATTATTTAAAGGTATTAAAAAGTACTTATGTTAAAATTAGTTTTGAGGACCAGCTTCAGAGCATATTGGTAAAGTGTACTGCTCAAGAGAAGATGATCCCACATGGTAATCATGGTTCAGGTCCCCAGTTCAGTCACTCTGAGGCATATTGGGCTTATGCCCAAGTGCCCCAGATTTGACAGGGCTGAAGGACTGGAGGAAATGGATCAGAACATGGCCAGACCCCATGGAGGGTGTTGCTGTCTCTCTCGCATGTATGTGCATGTACTCTATCATTAATAAAAAATTTTTTAAAAAAATTAGTTTTGAAACCAGACAGTGATATAATGTTAACATAATATTCTGTGATGCTGGACCCACGTGAGTTCCTGAATTCACAGACAGACGCCTCATTGCACATGCACACACCCCTGATCCAATCCAGGCTGACTGAGACCGGGCTGGACCATTAATGTGAAGACCTTGTTGGAGTGCCTATCTCTTTGTCTCTGTGTCTCTCTTACAGAATAAATAAATAAATAAATACTTAAAATATAAATTTATAGAACCAATTTCTTGTGTAGTATTTTTGCATTATATTAAAAAATTTATTTTTGTGAAACCAGACCACTTTAATGCTTTTGTACAATTTATTATATAATCTTTTGATGACTGTAGAGGTGTTTCTTAATGTTTATTAAGAAACATCATCATGATGGTTTTCCAGATTGGTGTATCATCTTCAAAAATTACAAGGTGTGACTTGTATACAACTGCTATCAAACCAGTAAGACAGCATTTATGCATCCATCATTTTCGGGACTATTGGTAACTTGGGCATATGGCACCCAAATAACCTTGCCTCCTTGTGTCACAAGGCTCAACTCACTCACATTCACCCCAATGACAGTACCTTTGGTGATAACACCCAAAGTTGTATATAGTGGGGTTGAGGGATTCTTCTTTAGACCGAGTATTGGCAGGCAAAAAGTGGCTTTCAGTTCAGGATGTGTTCGTGGGCCTTCTTGAAAAGTAGTAAACCCATTGGCTTAATGAATCTTTCATATTTAGGTGCTTTTCTAGTAAAGCCATCTCCAACAAAGCAGACTTGTGTAACCATCCTCTTCCATGCCTTGTTTCTCTTTCCTGTTTGAATAACTTAATAGTTCTGTTTCTCCCTGAGCTCGAACTTTGGGTAGAGGGACTTTCCATTTTCCCGCTTTCTCTTTCCGTTTTTTGTTTAATCATATGGGAAAATACTTTAGCTTGGGTCTGTCCTCTCTGTCCCATAGGCAGATACTGGTTGCTCCTTGGGGGATTTTTTCATCACTCTTTTGTTTGGTGTCCTCTTTTCATGTATCATGTATCCTCTTTTATATTTTTTCAACTTGGCACTGTTCATCATAGAGCTCAGCCTTCAGACCATTCATCTTTTTTCCTTCTTTGAATGTTCATGAGCCTCTCAACTTTGTTTCTTTCCCTTTTTCTCTTGGTAATCCAAATGGTATCCATAACATTTACAATACAGTTCAATATATTGAGGCACGCTGATGGTTGCACAGTCACAGGGAGCAGCCAGACGCAAAGACGTTGTCAACTTTCGTCTCGGAGACTCATGAGCAAACCCTATAAAAATGTTTTTGTTTAGATCCAATAGATTCTGCAGGAATAGCAGTTGGCATAATGGCTATGTCACCGGACTCCCACGTAGTCGACCGTGGTTTGAGTTTCCAACCCGGTGGCTTAAACTCATATATGTGCATGCCCAAAATCCTGAGAGAAGACTGGAGGAGAAGGGGTTGCGGTGTGACCATCCTCTCTGGGGGTGATTTCTCACTTTCTGTCTCTCTGTCTCTCTCTGGCGAGCACATCAGCCCTAAAGCAAAAACCCCTCCAAAAAAAAAAAAAAAGTTTAGATGTTTAGATTAATACATGGCCAGCTATTAACTTTTCAACTATTTTAGAACATTTAGTTCACCATTATCTTTTTTTAAAAAAAAGAGGTTTTTGCTATAGGGTGTGTGCACTCGCCAGAAAGAAAGAGACCAACAGAGAGATAGGAAGCAAGAAATCACCCCCCAGGGGAGATGGCCATGCCGCAATCTCTTCTCCTCCATTCTCCTCTCGGGATCTTAGACACACACACACACACACACACACACACACACACACACGCCTGGCATTAGTTTAAGCCACCGGTTCCAGGACTCGAACCGCGGTTGACTACATGGGAGTCCAGTAACATAGCCATTATACTAACTTCTGGTCCCTAGTTGACCATTATCTTTAAAGTTAAAATAACCAAATACTGTGTTTGAAAATGAACATAATAAAGGTATTTAAAGGTATAATCTTTTAAAAAATAAATATATAACTTTAAATGCCTGTTATTGCCATTGTATTTTAACATTGTAATAGTAGTTTAAGACAAAGTAAAATGGTGAAAATAAGTAAGAAAACCACACCAGAGAATAGTGAAAGGAGATTTGTCTTAGAATATTGTAGACCATAATGATATGTAAACAATTATAGGGAATAGAAAAATAAAAGAGTGGAATATGTAGAGAATAAGAATTCTTGTACCAATTGGAAGTTAGTATTTGATAAAACAGTGTTCAATTCAATGGCTAAAGTTTAGTAAAATAACTTTAATCTAAACTGGCTCTCCAAAGAAGAAAATAACAATGCTCCCCCATCTTGGACCACATACAAAACGTTTTTTTAGATGGATTAAAGATTTAAATACAGGGGCTGGCAGGTGATGTCATGGTTTAGGGCACTGGACTCCCAAATGGCCTACCACGGTTTGAGTCCCATACCGAGTGGCTTGCTTGTACGTACACTCTCCCCCTCCCACTTTGGTCAAATTAAAAATAATAAATAAATAAGCAAATAAAGTTAAATAGGATAATTCTTTTTTAATAAAAAAAATTTCAATACAGACACTCCCTGCTTTGCATGGTACAATTTGAGGTACTTTTAACAAAAATGATCATGAGAGGTGAAACTGCAGAGGATCTTAAATTATCAGTTTGAAATTTGACAAGTTTCTTTTGACCTTTACAAATTTTTTATAAAACCATAATTGTCTTAACCACTGGTCATAAATGTATAGAGAAATGGGAAAAGCAGTAAAAGAATGTACTAAAAATATAATGAAAGTGTAAAAATTACTGTATAATTTAAATAATTGCTTAGATTTATTTAAATAAATAAGAAAAACTGAAAGTTGTCTTATTTCTTTGTAAAAAGCTTATCAAGAGTAGTTTTTCATGCTTGCCTTTTCATCATATAAATTAAAGTATAGAATAAGCATCTTTTCTATTTCTTGCCAAATTGTCATATCCTTTTCTTTGTTAGTTTCCAACATTTTATACTTTCCATTTCCAACATCATGAATATCTGAGACTTTCTTTAATGTGAAGTTTTGTCCTCTTCATCCTTTTAGTCACAACCACTACCCAATTTCATTACAATTTCACTTCCTGTATTATCACATTTCCTTGCTGCATTTTCATCTTTGTTAGACAATTCCCTCTTTTAATTTTCCATTTTTGTAAAATGTCAGATGAGATTATCACTGGGAGACAGGAAGACAGCACAACTGTATAACAATACTTTGCTGTAGTGTGTGCACTGAATAACAGATGCCCAGTGATCAGTTGCTGACAGACTTTGAAAGAAGTGATGTATTTAGTTATTGATCATAATGCATATCTCTTATTTATTAAGTAACTTGTGGACTGAACAGCTAGCCACAAACTTTGTATTTATGCAGTTACTCAAAGTTAATATACCATGGTAACTGAAAGATTAACTGAGTTATTGGAGATCGTTCTTATTTAACCAAACTATGGTAGCTGATATTCATGTGTATCAGACCTGTGCAAAAGCGAAGATTGCCTGTGTACATGGTAAACACACATACAAGTCTTGCAGGTGGGGAAGCCAGTGGCACAGCAGTAAAACATGACACTGCATGGATCCTACAAGGGAGAGCTCCCAGTTCATATTCAGAACTCTCCCTGAGTTCACCTGACATGTGTTTGCATGGTCTGGGGCTGCTGAAGGTTTGGGGTGGATTGTAGGGTTAAGACTGTTAGGAATGTTTTCTCTTTCCTCTCTTCCTTGCATGGAAAAAATAAACTTAATAAAGAAATTCTTGGAAGATCATCAGGAGGACTACATGTATAGTCCAGCCATCTGAGATACTTTCCTAATGAAGGTGAGAAACCCAGTAGGTGTGACAAGAAAAGATCAACATATTCCCTTTATATAAAAGTGGAAACTCTTCTTAATGGAAAAAATAACAAAGTCAGTGAGCAAAACAATAAGTCTACAAAATTATTTATATAACTGATGACATGGGGTCAGCAGATGATGTAATGGTTATGTCACTGGGCTCCCATATAGTTGACTGTGATTCGAGTCACGGACTCAGTAGCTTAAAACTCATGCCAGGTGTCTGTGTATGCATACCCCAAATCCTGAGAGGAGAACAAAGGAGAAGGGATTGCAGGGTGGCCATCCCCTTAGAGGGTGATTTCTCTCTTTTTGTTTCTTTCCGGCAAGTGCGCATGCCCTATGCCAAAAAATCTCCCTTTAAAAACAAAAAAGCAAAACCTGATGGCAAAGGTTAATTTCTGTGTTTTATTAAAATTCTTACAGAATACCAGAAGTGAGACAGTTTGACAGAGAACTAGTTAGAGGAGCAAACAGTCATGGAAGAACAAATCCACATGCCAACAAATAAGAAAGAAGGTTGGATTCATTCGTAGCTAAAGAAATACAGAGTAGAGAAACTATTGAATTAAATGAGCTATATTACCTTCTGTCCAGAGCTAATATAGAGAAAGATGCCTCTAATTTGGTGGAAATGAGAAAACCACCTTTGGAAGCCATCCCAGACAGTAAATCTGTCAGCAAAATAGCATTATCTTGTTTGCTTTATTCCAGTAGTTGCTCCTTTTGAAATCTATCCCATAATAGGAAATATAGTTTTTCAATTAATTACAGTAAGCAAGATGATAGCATAAATGTTTTTGAAAGCTGAATACAATTTGGGAATATTAGATTTTTAACATATCTTAAAGCACTAAGTAGAACTTGAGTTTCAAACTATTATCCAAGAAGTATCAATTTAAGTGGAAATTTGTATGTTCATTTTATCTTTCAATAGTAAATGTTTTCCGTCTCTGATTTCTGGGTTATACAGTTAAAGGAGTTCTCTGATCATTTCTTTTTTTAAGGATTTTATAACAGCTATCCCTGAATTATAGTTATTTTTTTCCTGAAAAGGGTAATATAATCTGAACCATTGCTGTTTTAAGCTATGTTTAATACATATCATTTGATTTTTTTTATTAATTTCATTCAATGAATTTGAGTTAAATCAGAAAATTCAGCCAGAGATCTGTGTCCTAAATTATACCAAGTTTGCTTAACATTTAAATCCCAACAGGCTAGTTATAGTTGCATGATAAACTACTTGCTTCATGTTCAGTCATTTAAAAAAATATTAAAACAAGAACTAATTTGTAGTTGAACAATAGATTATTCTTAATATAGATTATTGTAAGATATACAATATTTAAATATATTAAATAGCCTTGGAAAATTTACTACTTCTTTATGAATTCCATTTTTCTCGGACACCATCAAGCCAAGGTATAATTTAGAATTCAGAATTTTTTGACTTGTAAAAGTAATATGGTGTATAAACTGTATATTACACAATACCTTTAGAGAGTCATTGAGTTGCATTCCATAATGCACAGCAAAATATAAGAATATCATCACTTGGGGCCAACAGGTAGCGTGGTGGTTAAGGGCACTGTACTCCCACATGGCCGACCACGGTTTGAGTCCTAGACCTTGTGACTTGCATTCTCACTTTCTCTCTTTCTCTTACTCTGTCCCTCTCTGATCAAATTAAAATAAGTTAAATAAATAATTAAAGTTAAATAAAAATTTTTTTTCAAAAAAAAGAGTATCATGGGAACCAGCAGTTAGCGTAATGGCTATGTCGCTGGACTCCCACGTAGTCGACCGCGGTTCGCGTCCCGGACCCGGTGGCTTAAAACTCACGCCGGGCGCGTGTGCGTGCGTGCCCAAGATCCCGAGAGGAGAATGGAGGAGAAGGGATTGCGGCATGACCATCCCCCCTGGGGGGTGATTTCTCGCTTTCTGTCTCTATGTCTCTCTCTGTCTGGCGAGCGCATGCGCCCCACAGTGAAAATCTCTCCAAAAAAAAAAAAAAAAGAGTATCATCACTTAATGGTATAAAAGCTATGAAGCATTTTATTCCTTTTTATTGTTGAATAATATTCAGCCAAATGGATATATTACTTTTGCTTATTCATTCATACCATTGGTAATTATTTAGCTTTCTCAGTTTTTTGGCTGTTACAAGTAGTATTACTATGAACATTCACATGAATTTCTTTTTGTTGATATGTTTATATTTTGGGTAGACTTCTAGGAACTAAATTGTTGGTTTGTATAGTTAAGTTTATGTTTAACTTATAAGAAACTGCCAGACTTGATTTCAAGGTGGTCAAACCATTTTTCATTTTCTGTAGCAATGCTTGAAGGTTTCAGTTTCTCTATATCCTCACCAGCACTTTTTGTCATCAAATCTTTTTAAAAGTATATCCTTTCTCATGGATGTGGTTAAATGATCATTTCTCTTATGTTTAATGATACTGGACTTCTTTTTATGTGGTTTGTTTGTTTATTTGTTTGTTTTTTAGCCATTTGTTATTTTTGGTGAACTATCCATTTAAATCTTTTGCCTGTTTTTCATTGGGTTCTTTTTTATTTGTTTAAGTTTATTTAAATGACACATACATACACACACACATACACACCCAACAGGTATTTGTGCCACAATCCATCCCCAGCCTCTGTCAGCCAGGATCATGGGTGTGCACGTGTTTGCTTAGTATGTACAGGGTGGCTTGCATGCACAGCAAGGACCTTCCCCTGTGAGTTCAGCATTACAGAATGTTGTTTTCCCTGCACCATCACGTCTGGTCCTTTTTATGTTTGCAGAGCTCCAGGAGTTCTTTTACCCTTTAGGATTTTGGACCTCCATATGGTCTTAGCTGTATATTGGACTAAAATCATCACCATAGATTTGAGCCGTAGATTTGCTTGACTATCGGTGTCAGAATTGTCAAATTACAATGCAGTTGTAGTTATATCATTATCTGAATGCGCATTTCTCGTTTAAGAAAAACTTACAAAAAACTTGCTTGCTAATAGATTTGCCACCATAGATATGTGTGACTGTTGGTGTCACCATGTAATAGAGTGTTCCATTGTATATAGAAAAACAGTTATATGGCATTATGAGAATAAATTCAATGGACAGAGTCTTAAAACATTCCCACTCTAGGTTATGTTCCAGACATTGTTTTTTAAAATCACTCTACTTCCATTAACATTAGATTTCTTAGGAAATTAATCACCTGTGGGCATTGTAAACAGATTAGGTCTAATGTGCTTACATTAGTCCAAGATTGAAATCCTCTGTACAAAGACACTGTTCTGGTTGCTTGTGTGACCCTTATAGCAAAGGATATACTGTACAAAAGCTAGAGATATTAGTGGGCGCATTGCATCGGTATAGGGAAGGAATATTCTGGGGTTCATACCACCAAAATAGCCTTTTGAAAGTAGGTCTTAGATTTAGAATTCTTAGCATTCTGTGAGAGTCTGGTGAGTGAATATTTATATTATCCATAGTGAAGATTATTTAACGATTCAAAGCTATCAGAAGCTCACTTTCTTTGAAAGAAAGTGTGGACTATGTCAAATTCATTATTTTCTTTGAGAGTGCTAAAATGCTACTGAAATAACTGCTGTAGTGAACCATCTTTCAGGGAATTAGGCTGAAATGTAGGG
>NW_006159559.1:9887794-9899072 GCF_000334495.1 Tupaia belangeri chinensis
TATCTGAAGCAGAGTATTTTGAAAGTTAGATTAGTAAATGTTAGATTTCATCACAAGTAAGACAGACTCTTGAAATTCTCATGGTTTGGAAAGTGATACAAGGGCAGTACCCCAAGAAGAAGGATGGTGGACAGGTTTTAACTTTAGATGCTGAGGGAAACTTGGGAAATAAAAGTGATACAGGTAAACCGTCAACTTTTTGAAGTCAGACTTCTGGTAACTGGGACTATATCACTCTTTGTCTGGATCTAGTTAAGAGAAACTTTTACTCCAGTTGAACCTGGGATTTTAGTTGATCACAGAATTTTATCTCTACTGAATTGACCATTTAGCTCATTGCTTCTAGCCTTTGCCTATTTCTCTATTAGATTTTCATTTTAGTGACTTGTAAAGGTTATTTTTATATTATAAAATTTAATTGTGCATCTGTTAATGTATATTCTTTGGGAATATGGGTTACAACATTTCTTCCCATTTTGTAACTTTTTGATTTTATATGGGCTTTGGTGAATAGAATTTTTTAATTCTAGTGCAGTTGTAGTTATATCATCATCCAATTGTGTTTCTTGTTTAAGAAACACTTCTTGCTAATAGGGTGAATGCACTCGCCAGAGGGAGACAGAGACTGAAAGCGAGAAATCACCCTCCCCTCCCCCCCCCAGGGGAATGGCCACTTAGCAGTCCCTTCTCCTCCATTATCCTTTTGGGATTTGGGGCACATATGCACACGTGCCCAGAGTGAGTTTTAAGCAACTGGGTCCTGGACTCAAATCACAATTGACAGTGATTTAGATAATTAACCCATATCGTTTATTATTTTGTTGTGTACTGGTAATTGTTGTAATTTGTTTTTCCTAAAGAACTGATTGCTTCAGCACTATTTATGAGTTAGTCTGTACCTTCATTACTAATTTCTAATAGCACATCTGTTATCTACCAAGCTACTGTCTGTATGAGGGGTTATTCAAGAAGTTTGTGGAAAATGCGTATTACAGAAAAAAACATGAGAGTCTCTTTAAGATCTTGAAGGGGACATGCTAAGTAAAGGCAATGCATTTGTGTCTGGACTGGATCTTTTTCTATGAAAGACATCATTGGAATCATTGGCACACTTGAATGGTGTCTGAGGATAAAATGGTAATAATGTATTAATGCTTATTTTCTAACTCTGGTTATGTAGGAGAAAGAATATCTTTGTTTGGAGGAAATATACACTAATATGTTTGGAGACAATGGGGCATCAGGTTGACAACTACCTCCCAAAAAGTTCAGGGAAAAAATTTAAAATTTATCTCTAGACTATCTCCAACTTTTCTGAACCTTTGTGATTGTTGTAGAATTTTTTTTTTGAGATATTTTTGCTATAGGGCTTACGCACTCACAGAGAGAGAGAGAAAACGAGAAATCACCCTCCACCCCCTGTGGGGATGTGGCCACACTGCAGTCCGTTTTTCTTCATTCTCCCAGGATTGTGGGCAAACATGCATATGTGCCCAGTGTGAGTTTTAAGTTGCCAGGTCCAAGACTCAAACCACAGTCAACTTCGTGGAAGTCCAGCAACGTAACCATTAAGCCACCTGCTGGCCCCATAAAAATTTTTTTTAAAAATTTCTCACAGGGCCAACAGGTGGCATGGTCGTTAGGACACTGGACTCCCACATAGCCAACTACAGTTCGAGTCCCAGACCTAGCAGCTTGCTCTCTCGCTTTCTCTTTCTCTTTTGTTCTCGCTCTCTTTTTATGGTAAATGCATATACCCTATAGCAAATTAAATAATAATAAATGAAATTAAACCATTCTTTTATAAATGTATTTTTAAAAGTTTTACAAGTTTATTGCAGGATTTGATTTACTCACGTTTAGGATTTTTAAATTTCTATTTATAAATGAGATTGGTCTATGATTTTCCTTTTTCACATATAAATGCCCAATTTTGTGCTCAGTTTATATTAGCCTTGAAGAATGAATTGAGAGTGTTCCCTTTCTTCCTTCTTCTCCTTTACTTTCTTTCAAAAGTTTCTATAGTAGAAATGGTCTGTTTCTTTTTTTTTTTCTTTATTTATTTACATTCATTCACTGTACATCATTATAGCATACAAAATGAGATTTTTCCATTGAGAGTACACTGTATATTGGCTCAATCAAGCACATCAACATATGTGTTATTGTCAACAAATCATTTTCCATTTCTTGTTTTCTGTATATTTTGCCTTTTTTCCCATCCTTGATTCCCTATCTCACCCTCTGCCATCTCCCACCCTCCTCCCACACTGTGTCTGGTATCTATTGTTGCTTTCTATGCCTCCCCCATTTTATTGTTTCACTAAATATCTTAATAAATCTAAATATTTTCAATAGCAAGCACAGCTGATATGTACATATCCATGAACACAAGTCTGACTTTAGGCATAAACCTCAGTGAATAGAATGAACATACTATAAAATAGCACCTAACTAGGGCTATATAGCTTAACTGCAGTCATCAAATAGGTATTTCTAATGCCTTTTTTTTTTCTTCTGAAATTTTTTTTTATTAATTTACATTCATTCCCTGAGCATCATCACAACATTCTAAATGTGGTTTCCCATCTAGAATATACTGCATAGTGGCTTAATAATGCATGTTATCATCCATAATATTCCATTTCTCATATAATATATATGTTTTTTACCCCATGTCTAGCCCTCTGCCCTATTCCACTCTCTTATTACACTATCTCTGCTGTCTACAGTTGTTTTCAATCCCTTTTCCCCCAACATTTCGTTGGTCACACAATATCATAAGTAATCTAACTACTTTCAATAGCAAGATCAGCCGATGGTTTCAAGAAAAGCAGTTTTGAACTGGTAAGGATATTTCTTTGAAACTTAAAGCCTAGAAACAGGTTAGTATTCTGTTCAAATAGTAGGAACATGAATCTATTGATAGCTGAAGACAGGACAAAAATCCTTAAAACCGGACAACAAAGCTTAGAAGAAAAGTAGCAATATTTTAGTCAAGTCATAGAATACTGTTTCATCAGTTCAGTCTCATGTACTTAATCTTTCTTCTGTATCTGTTGAAGTTCGATGTTCCAGATTGAAATCTGGGATATAATACTCAACTCCAGCTTTTGGCCCTACAATTAAGTTGCCCATTTTCTTAGTTTCTGAACTCTTATTTCTGTGTGTCTGCATTTAATTTTACTGACATAGCACTCCCTTAAGAACTTCTTGGAGATCCGGTCTGGTGCTGGTAAATTCTTTCAGGTTTTGTTTATCTGGGAAAGTTCGTGTCTTTTCTTCCCAAATGAACGATAACCTTGCTGGGTACAGAATTCTCGGTTGAAATTGCTTTTCCCTTAATACTTTGAATACATTTTCCCATTCTCTCCTCGCTCTCATTGTTTCCGATGAGAGGTCTGCCGTTAGTCTGATGGGATACCCTTTGTAGGTAACTTGCCTTTTTTCTCTTGCCAGTCTTAGTATCTTGTCTTTGTCTGTGGTTTTGGTCAATCTGGCTATAATGTGTCTTGGAGAAGATCTTCTTGGGTTGATTCTATTTGGGGTCCTCTGTATTTCTTGGGACTGAATCTTTGAGTGCCTCTCCAGGTTTGGAAAATTTTCTTGTAAGATTTCATGGAATAGATTATCAATGCCCTTATGAGTCTCTTCACCTTCTGGGATGCCTATTATCCGGATGTTTGGACGTTTGATGGTATCTAGTACTTCTCGCATATTATTCTCAAATTTTTGGGCCATTTTCTCAGTCTTCGCGGTGGATTTTTCTAGGCCAACCATTTTCTCTTCTACATTAGAGATTCTATTTTCTGTATGATCTAGTCTGCTTTTAATACTTTCAAGGGAGATTTTGACTTCTTGTATTATAGCCTTCATCTCTAACAGTTCCATCTGATTCTTTTGTAAAGTGTGAAATTCCTCTTTTAGATCTAGCATGAATTTCCTCACCTCCTGGAACTCTTCAACTCCTTTCTCCTTCCTCTTCAGCAGTTCCTTGTCTCTCTTCTCTTCCATCTCTGTTAGCTTTGCCATTATGAATGTTCTGAATTCTTTATCAGACATTTCCATGATTTCCATTGAACTGTGTGTGGATAAAGAGGAGCTATCCTTTTCCCTTGTGGGAGAGGTATTTTCCTGCTTCCCCATATTTCTTGTGGTCCTGCAGCGATTTCTAGTCATCTGGTGGATGGTCGGTTTCTTCCCAAACTTGGAAGTTCAATCTGAGGGTCGAGGAGTGTGCAGAAAAGGAAGCAGAGAGAGGGAAACAATACCAACAACAGCAAAACAACAGACAAGAAACAGTGAAAAAGAAGAGAAAAACTTTTAAATAAATCTAAAAAGAAAAATTAATATTCAAAAAATTTCAATAAAACTCAAAAATTAGAAAAACTGCATGGTGCACTTGTATGAAATGGCTAGATTGCAGGAGCCATGGAGCTGTCTCTTGAAGAAGGCCTATTCTGTTCCCTTCCACCTCTCCACACGAGTTTTGTATGCTGGAGGCCAAATTATCAGTGGGACCTCTTCATTTCTCTGTTTTGCCTCACCTTAAAAAAATTCTAAAAAGTAAAAAATTAAAAAAAAAGAGAGAGCGAGAGAGAGAGAGAGGACAGAGACAGATGTAGAGAGAGTCAAAGGCAGATAGAGACAGGAGACTTGAAAGGGATCTTCCTACCACGCGAGTTTTGGATGCTGGAGGCCCAGTTATCAGTGGGACATCTTCCTTTCACCCCAAATGGCTAGATCTCAGGAGCCATGGAGCACAGGAGCCATGGAGCTGTCTGTCTCTTGAAGAAGGGCTGTTCACGCAAGTTTTGGATGCTGGAGTCCCAGTTATCAGTGGGACATCTTCCTTTCTCCCAAAATGGCTAGATCACAGGAGGCATGGAGCTGTCTGTCTCTTGAAGAAGGGAAATGGTCTGTTTCTAAACATGGTTTAGAATGGTTTGTGCCTCTTCCTGTAAAAATTCATGTGATTTTTTTTTTCCTTAAGCTGCATTCAGCTCCTTACTGGATAAAAGACAACTTTTTCTATTTCTTCTTGAAATAGAGAGACAGAAAGTGAGAAATCACAAACACGCCCCCACCACCACCAGGGAGGAGGGCCACGCCACTACTCCTTCTCCTCCATTCTCCTCTTGGGATCTTGGGCATGCACACACACATGTGACCTGCGTGAGTTTAAGCTGCCGGGTCGGGACTTGAACCACGGTCAACTACGTGGGAGTCCAGCAACATAGCCATTACGCTAACTGCTGGTCCCATTTAGTAACCTTTTCAATACATTTCTCAATTTATTCAGATTTTTAAGATTTCAAATAAGAAGACAAGGTGGAGCTGGAAGGTGGTGTGGTAGTTAAGGTGTTGGACTCCCACATGGCTGACTGCAGTTCAAGTTCCATACCTGGCAGCTTGCTTTCTCACTTTCCTTCTTTGTTCAAATTAAAGAGAATTATAATAATAAATACAATTAAATAATTCTTAATTTAAAAAAAAATCCAGCTATTCAACACATTATCAAGTAATTCAGTATATACTGGTTGTGTGTTCTATTCTATGGTAGTTGTTAAAAAATCTTTTGTAGTTACACCCCTTACTTATTCCTAATGGTGTAGGTTGGCCTCAACTAGAACAGGCGTGATAATATTTATCTCTCATTATCCTCCTCGAAGTACCAGGCTAACCTGGACATATCTTCTCATTTTGATCCCCGAAGCTTGACAGAGCAAGATGCTTAAAGTTATAGCTGGCCTGCTATCACTTCTGCCCAATTCTTTTTTTTTTTTTTTTGTCTTAGAGAAGTTCTGCAGTGTATATGAGCCTTCTCCTTATCTTTTTAAACTTAAACTTTTTTTGCCTAGGGCCAGCAGATGGTATAGTGATTATGTCACTGTACTTCCATGTAGTTAACCATGGTTCGAGTTATGGATCTGGCGGCTTAAAATTCATGCTGGTGCATGTGCATGTATGCCTAAAATCCCAAGAAGAAAATGGAAGAGAAGAGACTGCAGTGTGGCCATCCTCTCTGGGCAGTGATTTCTAGCCTTGCAGTTCAGTATGCTACTATCTGTCTTACCAAAGCTGTTTTTGTTTTGTTTTGTTTTGTTTTTTGTATTTACTTCTTCCATGAGTGAGAGACAAAAAGACAGCAACCCCAATAGGATCTTTTTTTAAAAATAAGGAATTATTTATTTAATTAAATTTATTGTTATTATTATTATTATTAAATTTGCTGTAAGGCACATGCTCTTATCAGAGAAAGACAGAGAGAGGGAAAGTGAGAAAACAAACCACCAAGTCTGGGATTCGAACCATGGTTGGCCATGTGGGAGTCCAGCGCCTTAACCATCACCCACCTACTGGCCCCACAATAGGATCTTGATGTTGCAGTCTGCCCCTAGCTTCAGCTAGCCCTGATTTGTGGGCACATGTGTACCTGACATGCTCAGGGAGGTCTCCAGACATGAACCTGGAACTTTCCCACATGAGTGAATTTCATAGAACATTACATGTTTACCATGCTTCCATCATTCCAACCTGCTGCGTTCTTTTGGCCAAAGTCATGTCACAAAAGCATGGATACAAGGAGGAATGAAGAATTCTATTATGCTTCCTTTTCCAAATATTTTGTCTTTTCAAACTTGTTATTACAGAAAAGTTAGAAGAACAGTAGTATGAGTATCCATATGCCTTTGACCAAAATTCATCAGTTGTTCACATTTGACTGTATTTTGCTTTCTATCATATTTTAATTCTTTTTTTTCTGAATTCTTTCAAGAGTTAGCTGACATTGTATGCCCCCTATTCTATCCTGCATTATATACTTTAAGCATTTATCTCCCAAAGCCAAAGACTTTTTTTTTTAATCTAACCATAAGACATTTATCACATTCAGGAAATAGAACATTGGCACAGTAATATCTGCTTATTGCATCCTCCGTTTGTGCCAATATTATTCTCTATCACGTTGTCATTACCTCTTTTATTACCTCTGGCATAATGTCACTAGACCCCCTTGTAGCTTTAATCATAATTTAATAAGTGGCCCATTCTCATCCTTATTCTGTATTTTATTATTTTTATTGTTAGTTCCATTACTACTTCCATATCCCTTACTCTCTGTATTTGTGAGTACTGGGCTGAGTTGCTATGACAATGAGACTCCAAAACATGTGTAGCAGTAATCAAATAGAACGATTACTTCAGTTCACCTCTATGGGTAAGGCTACTCTCAGCATCGCCTCTGCCTATCAGCCCAAAGGAAGGGAGTAAGATATGGAGAGAAGCAAGTTTTCTAATTCCCTGTCTAAAATTGATTCTCATGACAAAGGTTGTTGCAGTTAGAATTGGAAACATGTAACTAGCAGAAAACTGCATAACCTAAATGTAGAGGGGTACCGTTTCTATTCTAAAAATATGTGGAAGAGGAGAGAATATATCCTGGGGAATAGTAACATTCCATGTCATAGAACATGATTCTCTGTACCCAAGAATCTGTGTATATCTTCTTCCCACACTAGCACACACTCACTCACTGGAGAAAGAAGACCAAAGTGTCCCCCTGCTCAAGCAGCACAACCTGATGTATATGCTCCACCCAGTGTATAATGAGAATAAGAATAGGGCCAGCCCTGCTTAATGAAAGCAGACTGACTAAAAAGTGTTTTAATGTCTCCTATTTTCTGGAAATGGAATTTTTCTATTCCTCATTGTACTGAGAGAGAAGTCTTCCTAACTTCTAGGTTTGTGAGGTTTGCGGGAGAGCGCCTCTTGCAAAGAGCTGTGGCCTACAGTCATCTTTCTCCATGAGGATTGAAATCCAGCCCTGTGGTATTCAAATCTACATAACATCTAGATTCTCCCACTACTCTTCTACATTAGCTCCCAGCTTTGTCACTGTTAAATATACTCTCCATTTCAGTGTTTCAAGGATTAAGGAGATATGCTACTGTAGCACATGTTTCTGCAAGTTTACTGTATTTTTTTTTCATATATTCTACATATTCAGCAAATACAAAATTTAAAAATCTATTTTATCCAAAATCTTCTATCTTTTTTAACCTGATAATGACATTCAGAAGATATTGAAGATTCCTAATGAAAGTAGTGAGAGGTATCATTTTGAACAAAGTTAGCAATTTTTATTCTAAATTCTTCATAGCATTTTAACTTCTTTAAAATTTATTTTGTGATTTAATTAAATCTATAGAATTTAAATTTTCTCCTTTTATATTTACAATGTTAATGATTTTTATTCGTTTGATCATTATGAATAGAAAAATAAATACCATGCTCTCTTGTCTAGATTTACGTGTGATATTATGACAGTACTTTTATAGTGATAAAAGAAGCAGTGTTTTTCCAAGAGTTTGTCCTGCTTATCTAAGGACACTGCCAATATTAAGGGTCCTTGATCTGAAATATTCTGTTAGGTTGTATCTTCAGAGTATATTGAAGAGCATTTCTTTTTTCTGAAGGATATTTCAAAGAGGATTTTAATGAAATGCGTGTGTGTGTGTGTGTGTGTGTGTGTGTGTGTAAAATTGTCATTCTCCTTGTCTTTTAGAGATTATGTATTTTCGAGATACAATTTTGTGTATTGTGTGTGAGCTTTACTCAGGATTTTTTCTAACATAAGTTCTTGGATCCTTCACAAAACTGCTGCTATATGGTTACAGAGAAAAAAAAACACCCCAAAATGAGTAATAGTTCTCTGTGTATGTTGGTGAGTTGCAACAATTGTATCTTGATACCTGTGACTCTTGCTATCCTAATGATTCTAGGCATTTATCTAAAATCTTTTTGCTCTTTCTCATTTTGGGAGGTTAAAAGGCCCATTCATTAAAAATACACTGAGTTTTCCTACATCTTTGGGGAAAATGTTCCATAAAATTGTGGTCTTGAGTTACATATATCAGCAATGTTTGATTTGTCTACCAATAGTATTATAGAAGATGACAATACCTTTATGAAACAATATAAGTTTTTCTTTGAAGCCAGTGTAGTTCAACAGGCCACAAGATTTAACCATATCTTATAAACCAGAAAAATTATGCATCAAGGCAGTTTACTAAGTTTTAGAGCTTTTAGAACATAACTTTTTTTTAGAACATAACTGTTCCTATTAGGCAGATCATTTGAAATTGGAGAAAAAGAACTCTTGTATTGCTAGAGAAAGCATTCATTTCTATAGTCTTGTGTATAATATTTTAGAAAATCAATAAAAATATTAATACACTTTTATCACAACATTTTACTATTAGGAATTAACCTTACAAGTACATTTTCATGTCTGTACAAAAAGAGATGTATCTTCATTATCCATCCGTGGGAAACTAAAAATTTTATATTGTACATGACTAGAAGGCAACACTTTGAAGTAGGAAAAACAATAAGATAAATCTTTGTGTCACTTTTATGTTATATAATAAATTATCACAAAACTATACACATTCCTTATCTCACAGTTCCTATGTGTTGAGATTCCAGGTATTCCTTAGTTAGGGCTTCTGGGGTCTCCTAAATCTGCAATGAAGTTTTGGCTAGGCTGTGTTCTCATATGAAGGCTCAAAAGATTCACAAAATCATTCATCTGGTTATGAAGCAGTGAATCTTTCATTAGCTTGTCAGGTGATGATCCTGGATATTAGCTAATGTTTGAAAAGAAATTAGTTAAATTTTAAATATGATGAATTCAAGTCCTCCTTCCACCCAGAAATCTTTGTGCTTTATCTGAAATAGACATTGTTCATTTTTCCTCCTGTTTTCATAAAGGAGCTTCTATCTTAGACTGCTTTTCCTGTCCATGGGTGGATTGTCACAAAGGTTTCCCTTGTGAAAGAGGTGAGATCACCCTCTGCAGGGGCACAGCCCAATTCATGTCCTGAGGCTACATAATTTGCTACCTAGAATACACATTCCCCCCAAGTTTATTTTATTTTATCCTTTCTTTGTTCTTGAGACTTGAAACTGTACAAAAGGTGCTTTGTACTTCAGTGATAGAGTTGAGGATCTTTTCATTCTTAAAATTGTTCTCCTAGTCTGTCCCTGCAGTATAGCAGTTAAGCACTGTGCAGAAGAAACTGAGTCCCACATGGCCAACCAAGATTTGATTTCTGGCCCATGCATAGGCTGGAAAAACATACCCAGACATATGTGCACCCAGAATCCTGACAGGATGGAGAATTGGAGGAAAATGAATTGCAGCCTGACCAGACTCCATTGAGGAATGCTGCTTTCTCTCTCTCCTGGATTCATACACACATACACTCTCTGGATAAAACTTAATAACGTTATGTTCTAGGAAGTTAACTTGAATTGATTGTTTTATTTCTTCATTTCTCTGACATCCTGAAATTCTTGTTATTGACTGTGGGAGTGCTAGCCGTTAGTCTCCAAATTTTCTTTTCTCTTCTAACCCTTTTGCTTTGTTTTCTGGGGAAATTTCCTTGATTTATCTTCCAACTGTTTTATGTTTTAATTCGTGAGAGGATATGTGTACTTGCCAAACAGAGACAGAGGGAAAGAAAAAAAGAGATGAAGTAAGAAAGCAATCCCCTTAGGAATTGGGCACACTCAATCCCATCTTTTCCAACTTTCCCACCTTTTGGAATATTGGAAATGTGTGCATATGCCCAGTGTGTTTCTCAAGCCACTGTATTTGGGAATTTAACCATAGCCAACCATAAGAAATCCAGTCGGGACCAGCAGTTAGCGTAATGGCTATGTTGCTGGACTCCCATGTAGTCAACCGCGGTTTGTGTCCCAGACCCGGTGGCTTAAACTCATGCTGGGCGCTTGTGCGTGCGTGCCCAAGATCCCGAGAGGAGAAGGGATTGCATGTGGCCATCCCCCCTGGAGGGTGATTTCTTGCTTTCTATCTCTCTGTCTCTCTGTCTTTCTGGCAAACGCACACACCCTATAGCAGAAACACCTCCAAAAAGAAAAAAAAGAAATCTAGCCAACTGTCTTAATCACCATACCATGGGCTGGCACATTTATCTTCTATTTCTTAACTGAGGTTTTCATATCTGCTATAACATTTTTTATTTTCATTAGTCTTTTTCTGTAAATATTTCTTTTTTAAATTTCATTTTCTTTTATACATTCAATCACATTATTATTTGGCTTACAAAATGGATATTTCAACAGGTGAACATTTCTCCCTAGTACAGTTGATAAAACTACAAAATATCTTCAACAGATAATACCACATTTCTTTGTGCCATTAATGCTTTGCCTCCCTATTTTTCTTCTAAATGTCCTTCCTCAGACCCTC
>NW_006159559.1:9899101-9903364 GCF_000334495.1 Tupaia belangeri chinensis
ATCTATATACTGTGTTTCTATATCCTTTAGTCAATTAGTTTCAGTCATAGATTGTGAACACTCAGTATATATTAAGTGGGGACATACAGTGCCTCTCCTTCATAGCCTGGCTTGCTTTACTCAGCAGTAAATCTTCCATATTCATCCACTTCCTGTCAAAAGCCAGGGTTTTGTTGGATTTTTTAATGACTAAATAGTATTCCATAGAGTATATGTGCCACAGTTTTTCTATCCATTCATCTGTTCATGGGCATTTGGGTTGTTCCCATGACTTAGCAATTGTGAATAGTGCCGCACTAAATATCGATGTGCAAGCACTTTTCCGACTAAGTATTCTTCTGTACTTTGGGTAGATACCAAGGAGTGGGATTGCTGGATCATATGGTAGTTCTATTTGTAGATTTTTGAGGAATCTCCAAATTGTTCTCCACAGTGGCTGGACCAGTTTACATTCCCACCAGCAGTGAAAAAGAGTTCTCCTTTTACCACACCCCTGCCAGCACTTAGTGGTTTTTTTGTTTTTTTAATCTTAGTCATTCTGACTGGAGTTAGGTGGTATCTCATTGTTGTTTTAATCTGCATTTTCCTAACAATGAGGGATGTTGAACATTTTTTAATATGCCTTTTAGCTATTCCTCACTGGAGTTAGGTAGTATCTCATTGCTGTTTTGATCTTCATTTTCCCTTACAATGGGGGATGTTGAGCAATTTTTTACATGCCTTTTAGCTATTGTATGTCATCTTTAGAAAGTGGTTTTTTCAACTCCTCCTCTTATCTTTTAATAGGATTGATCATCTTTTTTCGGAACAGCTGCTTGAGTTCCTTGTGAATTTTGGTTATCAGTCCCTTATGTGATGCATAGTTTCCAAAAATATTTTCCCATTCTGAGGGCTGTCTATTCACACTAATTACTGTGTTGTAAATATTTCTTTTTGACATAATTTCTGTTCATAGATGTATTATTCTCTTGCCCCTATTAATGATAATTCATTCATTAATGGTAATATCTTGAAATTTTATCTTCTGCCTTCATAGTCTCTGTTTACTTCAAGTCTTCTTCCTCACTTCCCCCCCCCCATTTGTTTTGATCTTTATTACATGTTAAAAGCTTTTATGGGGCCCTTGGCCTGGTGGTAGTGATTAAGGTCATTGGATTCCACATGGCTGACTCTGGTTTGAGTAATGGATCTGATGACTTGTAAAACATGGTGGGCACTTTTGCATGCATGCTCAAGATTTCAAAAGGAGGGAGAAGTAGAAGAAATGATATTGCAATGTGACCATGCCCTATGAAGGGAGCTTTCTTGCTTTCCCTCTGTCTGTCTGTCTGTCTCTCTGTGTCTCTGTCTTGTGTACACAAGTTCCCTCTGTGCCCCCTCCCCCCCAAAAAAGCTTTTTTTCAAAAGCCTAATGGTACTTGACAGTCCATATTTAAAGCTAAATGCTGATTGAGAGCACCAAGCCTACATGTGAGGTTTACTGTGGTCTTCACCATAAGGAAGTCAGGTTTGTTCCCTGGGTAAGGTCTGGTGTCAGAATCTTGGATGTATTCAATATACATATATATGCCATAGGGTGCATGCACTCACCAGAGAGAGAAGAAAAACCCCACCTTTATAAGGTGTGGTCACACTGAATCCTTTTTACTCTCTTCTGCCATCTAGTCAGGATTTGGGGCATGTATGCACATGTACTTTTTGAAGCCACTAAGGCTAGGTCTCAAACTCTGGTTGATCATGTGGTATCAAATTAGATATCCTATTATAATACTTAGCCACTTCACTCCAGGGCCAGCCCTCTTTTTTTAGTTTCCAGAAAAGGACCTATTTAAGGACTCTGAAGGTCTGACAGTGAGTGAGAGAAAAAGACTTGGGAAGGAAGCTGTCTGTAGCCATTATATGAAGTGCCCTAAAAAGTAAGATATCTGTGTATCCAAACTGCCTCTATACATTCTTGTTAAAGTTATCGACAGAATGAACCTGAAGAGTAGTAGTGCCTAACTTGAATCTCCTAGCTATGGAAGGTGAGGATGAAAACAGAGGCATCACTATTTAGACTTTTCAACCATTCCACCATCATGTCCAGAGGTACCTTGTGCCCACAGTTCCTGTGCTCTTTAGTGCAGATTTAAATTTTTCTTTATCTTTTCTTTATTCCTATTTTCCTATTCCTTGTCAGTTTATGCTACTTTTTAAAAAAGTAGTTTTAGTGAGAACAAGGTACAAAAGGTATGTGTCCAGTCCACCATTTTTACATAAAACCTTCAAACACGTGCTTGCACACGTGTGTGTGTGTGTGTGTGTGTGTGTGTGCCCCAGGTCCCAAGAGGAGAATGGAGGAGAAGGGATTGCTGCGTGTCCATCCCCTCTAGCGGTGATTTCTTGCTTTCTCTCTGTCTTTCTGGGAGCACATGAGCCCTAAAGCAAAAACCTTTCCAAAACAAAACAAAACAAAAAACCCTTCAAATAAATTGTAGTAACTTTGAAATCTTAAAGAATATTTTCACTCATTGAAGGCTATGGTGGTTAAAAGGATCAAACTGTAGACATTATTTGTCAACTTTTACTCTCGTATAGTGGAAGTCCCCAAAATTATATGACATGTGGTATTGCAATACATTAAGTGCAAAAACCAATGTAAGAATTCCCCTCTTCTCACTCAGACATTGAAGAGATTTGAAAAATGAATGCTATTCTTCTCACTTTTTTAAAAAAAGAAAAATGCATTTTTGAATTAAAAACACCCTATCTATGGTAGTGTGGTAGGCTTATTATGCTATTTTAAGTCTATTTACAATATATAGTTTAAAAACTCTGTTTTCATTTTTTAGTATGATGAATATCAGTAGTTATAACCCGTATAAACAAAAATGCTTTAGGGTCTTTGGTAATTTTTAAGAAAATAGTCATAAGAACAAAACATTTAAGAACCTGTACTGTTGAGGCTGCCAGGTGGCATGCTGGTTAAGGTACTGGACTACCACATTACTACTGGCTGGTGTTTGAGTCCTGGACCTGAGGCTTGCTTTCTCACTTTCCCTCTCTCTCTTTATCTCTGGCCAAATTAAAAATGATAGTAATAATAATAATAATAATAAATGAAATTTTAAAAAGAGCCTACATTATAGAGAATCCAAGGTGTAAACTGTAACTAGCACGTGAGTATACAGTGTAAGCATATCTGATACCCCATTAGTCTTACTTATCTTCATATAAGACAGTAACATATCTTAATCTTTATGCTCATTAAACTTAACATCCTGTGAGTTTATTCCTTTTTTCAATAATCTCAAGGGGAACTATAAGAAAGGTACTGGAAGTTAATCTATACTGTTTTGCTCCCCAGAGAATATATGCTCTAGTCTTTGCTGCTTTAACTAATGAGAAAATGACTTAAGAGCCAAAACAAAGTGTGTGTTTTTGTTCGGGGGGAATAGAAATAGGTACTTAGGGAATGACACCCACAAACATTTTAGAAATATCTAAGTAATAACAATGGCTTGTGGCCTATGAACAGATGTATAGTTTATCAGTGTATCCAAATTTAATTGAAGTTGGAGAACAATTAAGAAAAAAGTAAAATAGTCTTTCCCAGGAGATAATAATAAAAAAAAGTTGAGAAAAACTGTGTTAGAAATTCTGTACAAATACAATCTTTTAACTTCTTTTTGGCTTGTATTTCTCCTTTCCCAGGCTTGCCCCTAATGCACTCCGTAAAGCAAGGGCTGTGACCATGAAAACCTTGAATCAGTCCATTAGGTCCCTTAAGAGAATGAGATAGTCTGCTGAAGCTTGTAACAGAGCCCAAGCCTGGTCTCAGTGGGCAGCTTGGGTCACTGCTCAGCTCTTGCCAGTTGCTGTGCTGCAGTGTGAGCCCAAAGTTGCTCAGTTTTCCAAACTTTAAAAAAAACAAAGCCAGAAATCCAAGTTTATGTATTGAATATTTTCAAATATTGTAAATAGATTCAAATTTTAAAAAAATAATGTGCACATTAGTGAGAGCATCCATAAACTACCAGTTTGGTAATAGACACACCCACGTACCACCCATACACATATGTACACAAACACACACTAATGTATGCTCTTCTGGTATGATACAACTCCAAACTGTGACAACTTCCACAACATCCTGAATTCAGCCTCATCTTTCTCCTGTTTGAATAACTTTACTTACAGGTCAGCACCCATCTGAGGAGGTCAACCTGTTCTGTTGTTGGTTAACTAATCCATTGGTAGTCCTGCCTTTTAGAAAGCAGGAAT
>NW_006159559.1:9903395-9936227 GCF_000334495.1 Tupaia belangeri chinensis
TGTCAAACTTTGACCTGGTGGTCCTGGTGTGTGTGTCTGTGAGACCAAGCGGAATAAGACTTACACTTTCTTTAATATGACAAGTTCTTGATTTATGAATTTGACTATGATTCAGATTTCTGTCTCTCCAGAAAAATACATAGCATAGTAGTTAAGAATACATAATCTGGAGTCAGACTACTAGGATTCGAATCCCTTCTCAGCCTTTTACTAGCTCTGTGATATTGAGGCTTGTTACTTGACCTTCTTATGCCTCTGTTCATTTTTAGTATAATCATATTACTATAACTTTCCTAATTGCTAATAGTCTATACATATAAGCGCTCTGAACAGTACTAGCACATGGTAAATATTCAGTAAATTATTGATTATTCAAATTAAGTGTCCTTAGTTCCATCAGTCATTCTTTATATAGCACAGTTTTAGATTTTCTTCCCATACTTAGCTTACAAGTTTATTCATTAATGGAAGCAACTGGTGTTGGCAGGAAGAAGACTTCTAGGTTTGTTTCCTATCTTCTCTCCTGTGTACCACCCTCCACACCCTTCTCTATGCCAGATCACAATAGCTTTTATCTTTGTCCAATTATGTGCATATCATATAGATATACATTTATTTATTCGTTTTTGAAGGTGCGTTAATACAAATGGGGAGTGGGAATATGGGGCTTTGGTCTCTCCTCCTTTCTTAATGGAATCCTGATTTATTGATACATCTTTCTTCCTCCACATGGCTTTGCACTTCAGAGAATCAGATCATAGCCTTGGAGAGTGGATTCTGATTGGTTTAGAAGCCAGCCATGGAGTTTCATTATGGCCAAGCAATTTTTGACATAGATGTTGAGATGCAGTTCTGACTAGCGAGACCTGAAGAGAAATTTACTGTTGGTAATTGGGTTGGGGTTTCTGGAAAAGGTTTCCATGTTCCTGAAAGTGGTGGTCTTGTCTTTTATAGTTACTACTGAGTCTGGGTAAGAAGTCTCCTGACATCTGGAATGGGGGTGGGGCTACCACCTGAGAATGGCAGAGTTAAGAGTTAGGTGGGTTCTTTTTTTTTTTTTTTTTTGGGGAGAGGTTTTTCGCTATAGGGCATGTGCGCTCACCAGACAGAGACATAGAGACAGAAAGCGAGAAATCACCCCCCAGAGGGGATGGTCATGCCGCAATCCCTTCTCCTCCATTCTCTGCTCGGGATCTTGGGCATGCACACACACGCGCCCGGCGTGAGTTTTAAGCCACTGGGTCCAGAACGCAAACCACGGTCAACCACGTGGTAGTTCAGCAACATAGCCATTATGCTAACTGCTGGTTCCCAGAGCTAGGTGGGTTCTTGAAGACATTGTTGAGCTACTGAACTAACCAATTCTGGAACCTGCCCTTCCTCTTAATTTTTTTATTATATGAGAAACCTTGTTTGTTTGTTTATGCTGCTTTGAGTAGGATTATGCTTCTTTATTAGTTAACCTAAAAGTAAGCTTAAATGGACTAGCTGGTGGTGTGGTGGTGAAGGCAGCTTGATCCCACACCTGGTGGCATGAGAAACACGTCAGGTGCATGTGCATGTGTGACCCAAATCCTGAAAGGGGGGTGAGATGGAGGAGACGGGATTGCAATGTGACCATTCCCTATAGTGGAGGCACTTCCCCTCCCCTCAACCTAGTGCATGTACCCTTTGGCAAATTTTTTAAAAATTAACTGATAAAGAAGTTACTGAATTCTGTGGCTGGAAAATTGGATAAATAGTATTTACCTCATAGAATTGTAAGGCTTTTAGGTTGAACCAGAAATCAAACCCAGATCGCCCACATGGTGCACCCTACAGGGCATATTAGTATCATCATATTACTGTAACTTACCAAATCGCTAGTCGGTAGTGTGTGCCACCGAAGCTGGACCATATAAATACTTGCTTTTTATTGTAATTCCCTTTTTTAGCTAATTCTTCTACATCTAATCAGTGTGAGCATGTCATCTGTTTTCTTTTCCAAGCATCTCATAACCTGGCATCATCCCTTTTCTTCTTTCATCTCCCTATATTTAGGGATGACTACAATAGTTACCTAAATAGCCTGCTTGTCAGCCAGTGTCTCTTTCTTCTCTCTCATCCTTATCTGTAAAGTGAGGTGAAAATAAATAGTATTTGAATTGCTTGGTTTATAAAGACAGATGCCAGCAAGAATTGTATGCACAGTTGATGTTAGTTCTGAAATCTTTGAGGATGTGAGGTCATGATTTATCATGTCCCCATGACAGCCAGATAAAAATGCCCAGGGAGAAAGAACATTAAAACCAAACATGTCAATGTTTGCATATACAGCATTTCTTAATTACAGAACATTGTGCGTATAGTTTTATGCCTAGAAATAGAGGAGTAAGCACAAGAGGATCCAGGAATACAGGTGTTTTTTTTTTTCCATTTAGTTAGTAGGTTTTGTTTAGATTTAAGTCCTGTTGAGGTTGTATTTTTACTCCTCACACCAAATACTTGATGATACACCACTTCTCAGACCCTCCAACAGATACCAAGTAAGTATCTGACCATTCAGTTCAATACCATTCTCACACTAACTACCCAGAGATAGCACTGGTCTCCACAGGTTCAGTCCCACATTCTGCCCCTTCCTCAGACACCAGTCACAGTACCGGGGTTGCCAAGTTAGCTACACTCCTAACTGGGCTGCAAAGTCAGGGGCTCCCATAACCCTCTCCCCGGGCTGGATAATTCACTAGAGTGACTCATAGAACTCGGGGGTAAATGCTATACTTACTAATATAATCTATTATAAAGGGTACATGAAGAGGTACTTAGGGTGGGGACCAGCAGTTAGTGTAATGGCTATGTCGCTGGACTCCCACGTAGTCAACCGCGGTTTGCGTCCCAGACCCAGTGGCTTAAAACTCATGCCGGGCACGTGTGCGTGTGTGCCCAAGATCCCGAGAGGAGAATGGAGGAGAAGGGATTGCAGCGTGACCATCCCTCCTGGGGGGTGATTTCTTGCTTTCTGTCTCTATGTCTCTCTCTGTCTGGCGAGCGCATGCGCCCTATAGCGAAAACCTCTCCAAAAAAAAGAGGTACTTGGGGTGTAGTCTTAAAGGCTCCTGTGCAAGAGCCTCTCCATCCCTGTGGAGTTGAGGTGTGCTGCCCCTCTGCCATCTCAGAAACCCCGTTGTTTAGGGATTTTTATGGAGTTTTGTTACATCGACAAGGCTGATTAAATTATAGGTTATTAGAGATGGAACTCAACCTTCAGACTTTTTCCCCTCCCAGAGGTCAGGGAAGTAGGATTGGGCACACCTTGGTCTTTCTGGTGATGAGTTCCCATCCTGAAGCTATCTAGGAACCCTTCAGCCAATATCATGAGAAGGACACTCTTAATCACTCAGGAGATGTCAAATATTTAGTTGCTCCATGCTAGGAACCTAGGACAACCACCAAGAAGTATGTTTTATTGTGTCACACCTGTGTTCCTATGATGACACATGTTCAAAAGACTGATAATGAATTTAACATACCTTTGACTGAAGGGTCGAATATCATCAAATTTCCCATTTTCTTGTTTAGTCTTTTCTAGTGCTTGTTAGTTCAACTAGTAACCAATCCTAGTTCATAATTGCTCTAATTAAAATCACCATGTGAGAGAATACTTTCATTTTTCAACAGTTCATAGTCTACTTTAGCCTCTGAGTGATCTAGATGCTTGAAAGATTGGAGAGTATAACCATTTCAGATCCACGAGAAATCTAAGACACTCCTTATTTGATGGATATTTAGAAGGAAAAATAAAAGCATTCCTGAGTGAGTCTCTGGATTTGGAATTATATATAAAATAGTGACATGACTAGGTAGAGCGGAGGTTTTAATTTCTCTGTTCCTAGTGAAGCCTGAATCACCTTGGATATAGGGTAGGCAGCCTTAGCATCTGTTCTATATTAACCAGCTACAGTATCATTCACTTATAATTACTTTTAGCAGCCTGTACCCCCTTAGAGAATGCCAGAAGGGTACCTTTGTACAGAAACTCTGCTCTCCACTCTTACCCTGAACTTTCAAATTCAGAAAGGGCTTTACCTTTGGATTTCTGTGTATGTCAAATTTGGGCAGAGAGAATTTATGCCTGATTCTTTTTATTCCCACACAGAATCTATTCTGTACCATGAAAGTTTTGAATATACTAGTGGGGCCATAAAGTGAAAGTGTGATTTGAAAGCAAATTAATTTCAAGGTCTATCTGGAAAGATTTGAGTATTTTTTCCTGAATAGCTAAGAAGTAAGTTTTTCAACTCTCTTTGCTGTTGGAGCTGGTTTTGGACCTAGCTGAATGTCCCCTGCCATCCTGCCCTACAGCTAGCACTGTGGTTGCAAGTTTTCTGTCTTTTCCTTCTCTGATCATCCTGACAATTAGTATTTGCCCTCACTATTAGGGTAAAAACAGAGTCTGAGTTGAGAGAGGGTCAAGGTCCGTAAATGTATGGCTCCTTAGAAAGTGAGTTGTTCTTGATATCTTTTGATTTACCACATTACCACTTTTTTTTTTCCTCCCTTCTTCTCGTTGATCACTTGGTACTTCTGCTAGTTAAAGGTTAGAAGAGAGAAAGTAGTGTGGGTTGAGTTTTGTTTTTGTTTTGTTTTGTTTTGAGTGTTTGGTAATAGAATTTAATTCTCTCCCTTTTTCCCTTTTTCCTTTCTCCATGCCAGAGAATACTAGCCTTCCTAGAGCTTTCTCCCCACCCCACCCTTCTACCCCCAGGATATCTTTTTGTGCTAAAAAAGAAAACCTAAATTTCCAAATGTGAATAAATGAATCTTAAGTTTTGGAATGTGGAGAGATTACTTGTGACAGTCTTCTATATTATAAAAACATTTAATTAGAGCCTCACTTCATTTAGCATAATTGAAAAACTTGCTTGTTTTCAGTAACTCAACACTTTTTTAAAAGATTATTTTGTTTAACTTTATTTATTTATTTTAATTTGACCAGAGAGGATTATTTGTTTGAAAATTCAATATAGGGTATGTGTGCTCACCAGAGAGAGACAGAGCAAGAGAGGGAAAGTAAGAAAGGAACCTGCCAGGTCCGGGACTCGAACCACAGCACAGTCACCCATGGGAGTCCAGTGCCCCCAACCACCATGCCACCTGGGCTCCAACAACTCAACAATTTTTATATCCATAGTGTAGGTTTTTCAGTATAACTGCTCTTACCAGCTTCTATCTTTTCATTTTGTAGGATAAACAGCATTTTTTATATTTCCAATGAGATGAATTTGAAATACTTGCTTCATTGAGGATTAACAGTAGTTTTAATTTTAAAAATAAATACTTCATTACAAAAATTACTTGACCTTACAGTCATTCTTTAATGTCTGTTTTGTTTTTATGTTAAAGATCTTTAGAAGACTTTAAATGATAAAGTTTGTCGAAAGATCATTATTTTTGCTGATGAAATCCAGATGTGATTTATTTGTTGTTAGGGTATACAGGGTAAGAAAAATAGAAAATATAAATACTCTGAAATTCTTCACTCTATGTCTGGCCAAGTATTACTTGGCAATGAGAAATCACTCCCCTGGGTGTGTAGTCATGCAATAGTCCCTTCTCCTCCATTCTCCTGAGATCTTGGGTATGCATGCACTTGTGCCTGGTGTGAGTTTTTAGCCACCAGGTCCAGGATTCAAACCAGGGTCAGCCATGTGGGAGTCTAGTGATGTAACTGGTATGCCATCTGCTGACCCTAAAAATAACTTCTAAATCTTAGCAAATATTGGGTAAACAGTGGCATTTTGACTAGGAAAGAGAGATGATGCTTGTATTTAAAACTAGTCTAATGAAACAATGCTATTGCTAGTTCTGTTAACACTTTCCTACAGAGAGTACCAGGAATATGACTTTGACTTTATTTAAATATTTTAATTCGTATAAACTACTTTTGTTTTTATAAATTAAAAATGTTATTTTTCAAAATTTCTTGGTTAAGAAAGAAAAACAGTCAACATATATTTTGATTTACATTATGAATGTTTTTTTATTATTCCTTCCAAAACAGACACTCCTTGAATATGCAGAGAAATGGAAAACTTCAGAAGATCCCTTACCTTTATTGGAGGTATACACAGTGGCTATCCAAAGTTATGTTAAAGCCCGACCTTATCTTACCTCTGAATGTGAAAATGTAGCATTGGTTCTGGAACGCTTGGCATTGTGAGTAGACCTTTGAGTAAATAAAAAACTAGATTTAGTTTCTGTTTTTTGGAGGTCTTGTGGTAGTTTAAAGAGATTAGCTATGGACAATCTACTGATGCTATTAGAATCACTGATTTTATTTTACTTTGAATTTTAATAATTATTTGTATCTTTTCCAACTTTTTGTTTTTTAGAAGCTGTGTTGAACTATTACTGTGTCTGCCTGTTGAGTTATCAGATAAACAGTGGGAACAATTTCAGACACTGGTGCAGGTGAGAATGTTTACCTATTAGATTTAGTATAGGTTTATATTATGTCAATTTTATTTATTCTTTACAATATTATTTGGCTAAACTTTAAAACAAACATCAGTGTGCCATAGCAAACATCATTGCCACTCATGTCAACATTAGTATCTTGCATATAGTACCTGCTCAATAAATGTTTACTTAATGAGGTATGCATTTAGATAGATTGGTTGGCTGTTGCAGTTCCTTATGATCACATCATTACATCTTGGCCAGAGTAGGAAGGGAACACAAAAGAAAATGCCCTCATTGAGATTTAGAAACAGTTTAACTGATTACTTAACTCTGCTGTATGCTTGAATTTAACATGAGTCCTTTAATCCTTATGAAAACCTTGGGCAGATAGGTATCTTTCCCCCATTTTAAAGTCGAGGAAACCGAAGCTCATACTCTAAAATATTGGGTCATCGGAAAAGTTATGACATATTTTCCTGTTTTTCTGTACAAGAATGCATCATGACTTCTGATAACCCAGTAGTTATCTGCTCAGACTTACAAGCTAATATCACAGAACTGTTATATGAACCAAGGCTCTTAATTACAAAGCCAATACTTTTTCTCCTGTATGTGATAACACATGCTTGTTTTCTTTTAGTGCTACTGATGTGCTTACTTAAAATACTACACAGTTTAGCACTATTGAAGTATTTTTAAGAACTTTCCATTTTGTGTAGAGCACTGAATGGTGCTGGATTTATTGTAACTTCAAGTAAATTTTGATTGATTGGTTAGTTTCAAAAGGTGTATTATCTTTCTCTCTTTCTTTAGCCAGATTCCTTAAAATATCTTTTGGCCTTGTTTTTCTGTAAGAATTAGGAAGGGGAGTTAGTCTTATGGAAAGGAAGCATGTGAAATAAGCTATCATTAGGCAGAAAAATAAACTTTCTTATTTTAATATTAAATATTAAAATCTACATCAAGTGTAAGGTTCTTGAAGGTAGGATTTATAGGATTACCCCTATTACCTTACATATAATAGAAGCTTAACAATTGTTTGTTGAAATGAAAGTGTCTTGTCCTGTTTGTCACATTGCAACTAACTTTTTGATCATGCAGTTTCTACTTCAGCATGTCAGTAACTTGTTTCGTAAGTTTTTCTCAGCAGTACTTAATTTAGGTAAATATTTATTTCAGGACTTTTCCTTGTTTGGCATTCAGATACACCTTACCACATAATTAAATTTGTTGTTTATATACAAATATAATACTGAACTCCTCATACTACTGATTTTGTTTGCCAACATAAGATAAACTTTTAAACTTTACTTTTGAAACAACTAGTTGATAATATTTTTTTTTCATATAAATTAATGAGAAGGAAATTACTCTTTAAAATCCCTCTGCATTTAGCCTCTGTTCAAAGAAAGTTTCTTAAAGCACTTAAACCTTGTTGCAATGGGAAGACTTTTATAGCTTTGGGGAATAGACTTTTTGTTTGAACATCGCATACAGCTTTAAGAGTTTCTGTACTAAATACTTTGCACCCGTCTCAGAGCTTCCTCATGGTTATAGTATATCTACTCGCTCAGTAGCATTTATTTTTATTTTTGTTTTCCCTGTGTTTTATCCTACTAGAGGATAGCCCCATTAAGTCAGGCTAGAATAGGAAGGGAACCCAAAAGAAAATGCCCTCATTGAGATTTAGAAAAGTTTAACTGATTACTGAAAATCTGCACTGTGCTTGATAAGAATTTCACATATCTCATTTGATCCTTGTGAAAACCTTGTGGGCTTTTAAAAGTTGAGGAAACTGAGGTTCATACTCTAAAATAGTTACATGCTCAGACTTACACAGCTAATATCATAGAGTAGTTATTTGAACCTAGTTGCTCTCTTCCTCAGTACTTAGCCCATAGAAATTCTCAATAAATATATTCTGAAATGAATAAAAATTATTTTTTTTGTAGACTGAAGACTATGTCAATTGCATGAATATTTGGAAGCAACTAATAAGCAAGGTTCAGTGTCGGCTGAAATGTGAAATTGCCAAAGCTATGTAATACATAAAATGAAAAGCCATTCAATTAGTTATTTTCTTTTCATAAGTCCCTTTTATTTTGGAATATGTGTTAGTAGTCATTTAGGCCTTAATGCATATCTTACTAATGAAAGATGATTTGGGGAAAAAATTATTTTTCTAACACAGAGGATATAAAATGTGTAAGGTCTTTTATGTCTATGCATATTCTGATAGTTTCTTTGAGAAATAACTTTACTCCTGGTTTACATTTTGGAAAAAAAAAGATTTCTATCAATATATTGTTTTGAGATTTACAACTGATTTTTTTATTCTTAAGATTCATTTTTCAATATCAGAAGTAAAGGAATTCAGTACTTTTTGAAATAACATGAAAATTTTAAAGATAAAAAGTCTTCAAAATTTTATATTTAAAGCCTGGTAAGCTTGCTTTTAAAAATCTGTTGTAATTATTTGGATTTTTATTTAATATTTATAGGTAGCTCATGAAAAGCTGATGGAGAATGGCAGCTGTGAATTGCATTTTTTAGCTACTCTAGCTCAAGAGACTGGGGTGTGGAAAAACCCGGTACTGTGCACTATTCTTTCCCAGGAACCATTGGATAAGGATAAAGGTAAATTTTCTAGAGAGAGAAAAAAAATCATTAGACCAGAAAAAATAAGTACTCAAAGTTGTTTTGATATAATTCATCTCAAGATATCCTGAAGAAGGAACAATTAATTAAATTTCACCTTTATTTTATTTTTGGGAAGATATATTTATAGGATTTTGGAATCTTAGAGAAAGAGAGAGAAACTAGAATTTCTTCCCAACATCTTTTCAATAAAAGAATCCCTCTATAACATCCTGACAGGTGGCAATCTTGCTTACATTTGATAATTAACTTATTTGACTTAAATTCAGAAATAGGGTAGTTAAACAATTTCTCATAAAATAGAGTAATAAGGCGGTGACAGAACTGTTCTGTCTTCTGTCTCTAAGAACAGTACTCTTTCTCAGTTTATTGCTCAGTTTCATTTATCCTGCTTTGTTACATGGCCAGCTCAGGCAGTAAAGATCCCAGTTAAACTAGCAATCCTACTGGAAGTGGATGGCTAAATCACTAATTTGTGTAACACAGTGTTCACAGTTTAAAAATTATTGGATCATCACAAAAGTCATGATACATTTTTGTGTAGAAAAAATGTCATGACTTTTTCAATGACCCACTATATATGCCATGAAGAAAAGCATTACTATCTTCTAGGTATTTTTCTTAAGATTATATAAGAAAGTGTGCCCAAATTTATCCTAACCTTTCTTAAGATATTTAACTAAAGAAATAAATAAGAAAAAAATTATTTTGTAGTATGTCTAATGGAAAAATTATGTATCTAGTGGTATATCACTGCAGGCCTCTTTCATCATTTATTGCTGCTTTTCTTACTACTGCTGTTAAACTCTAGGTAATTTTGCTATATGAGAGCAAATTATGAAGGGTGCTAGACGGAAGTGTAAGCCCATTGCTTGCAAACCTTTCTGGTACTTTGATAATTTACCAAAAAGCTTCCCACCCAATCTTGCAATATCTCTTTAGTCTGGTTGCCTACCTGACTTCCCTCTCTACCGTTTTCTCCCACACTTAACTAATAGTTCAGTCAGTACTAAGCTGTTCCATAGTTTTTATGAGAAGATTTAGTATCCCTTACCACAGATTAGCAACAGTGTTTTCAAGGCCTTAGAGAAATGCCTTATATTATTTATAATAATAATAATAAACTTAAAAGTTGAGAAGTATAGATTTCTTTTGCCTTTGGCATATTATCTATATTCCTATATGCTTTATTTCTAATATCCAATCTTTCTCATCTTTTCAGTATATGGAAATATTGGATATGATATATTAATTAAATATAGTATCAAAATACATAAGTTGTTTCAACAGTTTAGAAGGTACTTTTATTTGTATTTTTCATTTTACCTTCACAATGATCCTTGGAAAAGATAGGATCCTTATTGTCCCTATTTTACAGATGAGAAAATAGAGGCCCAGAAAGATTTTTTTTTTTAATATCACATTGGAATTGATGAGAGTCAGAACCAGGGATGAAAGTCAGGTTTTCAGCCTTTCTTTTTAGTATTAGTCCTGCTCACCTAAGCCAATAAAATAAAAATACACCTAGCCTAAATCAAAGATTAATGCCACATCAGTGTGGCAAATTCATTATGCTAAAGCAGGAAAAAGGAATCTTTACCTTAGCAGAGATTTAAACTTTATTTTAGGTGATAATATGCTCAGTTTCCTTATTTGTGTGAATGTACCTAACATTGTTAACAAATGTCTCTCTGTCCATTTTTGCTGATTATTTCTTGTTCTTCACCTAACATAGCCACTATAATAATTTAGATAGACTCCTATAAGCAGGAAAAGTAGATGAATTATAGATAGCCAGACTTTAATACAACTTATGAGGCAACCAGAGAGATGTTACATAATTGAGACGTTTTGCAGGCATAATCTTTACTTGATCCTCTGTTGTTTAGAAAGCTGCTCTGATAAATAATCACATAAACAAGCATGTTTATTTCCCCCGTTGAAAATGTTGATAGATACATTGCTAATTTATTTCCATTTTCAAATTTAATGGCACAAGGATGGGGAACTTTAGTAAAAGCTCTTATATACCATATATACATCTAAATTTAACTTAATCTAGCTTGCAACACGTTTGAAGATAAGGGCAAAAGCTGAGAGAATAGTATATTTTAATAGGCTAGATCCATTTGTTCACTTACAGTAAAGCTTTTGAAGTTTTACTTTTTATTTTTTTTTTTAAGAATTATTTTAACTTTATTTATTTATTTATTTTAATTTGACAAGAGAGGGACAGAGAGTGAATGAGAGAAAACCGTCAGGATTGGTACTCAAAACACAGTCAGTCATGTGAGAGACCAGTGCCTTTAACCACCATGTAACCTGCCACCTCCAGAAGCTTTGATGTAGTCTTTGGACAACAAACAGTTCACTTAATCCTGTATTGTTTTAGTTTTAAGTTTTGAAATTTTTTGTTTGCTTATAAATTGACTAATTTTGGACTTACTAAAGTCCAGCTAAACCAGTAAATGCTTTTTTGCTTTGGATTTGTGGTGGTAAGGGTAGACAGGATTTAAAATTAAAGATACTGGTTTCACCTTAAGGTTTTGTTTTGCTTTTAAGAATTATTTTATTTATTTATTTTTATTTGACCAGAGATGGACAGAGCAAGCGAGTGAGCGAAAGAGAGAGATAGAAAGCAAGCCACCAGATCTGGAACTTGAGCCATAGTCAGCCATGTGGGAGTCCAATGCCCTTAACAACCCCACCACCTGCCGGCCTCCACCTTAAGATTTTAGCAGTCTAGAGTAAGATAGCTTTAATAACTAAACTATTGTTGGGACCAGCAGTTGGCGTAATGGCTATGTCACTTGATTCCCATGTAGTCAACCGTGGTTCGAGTCCTAGACTTGGTGGGTTAAACTCACCCTGGGCACGTGTGCGTGCATGCCCAAAATCCCGAGAGGAGAATGGAGGAGAAGGGATTGCAGCGTGGCCATCCTCCCCCAGGGGGTGATTTCTTGCTTTTCTGTTTCTCTGTCTGTGTGTGTCTCTCTCTCTCTCTCTTTCTCTCTCTCTCTCTCTCTCTCTTTCTCGCACGTACACATGCCCTATAGCAAAAACCCTAAACCAAAAAAAAAAAGAAAAAAAAAAAAACCAATGTGAAGTAGATATTTGAATATCAAAGGCATTTTACGCATGCATCCAAATTTTGCCTTTCTTCAGTTATAATCTCCTGATTAGAATGGCACTAATGCTCAGTTATATATTACCCAATTTTTAAAAGTTATTTTCTTCACGAAAGAGAGGGGAGGAAGGAGAAGGTGAGAGGAGGACACATCGGCAGAGTTTTCACAGTGTGATCCTCCCGCAGCCTGCACCTAGCCAGGGTCACTGGTGCACTTTTTTATGGAAAAATTGTGTTAAGTTCCCATATACTGCATACCCAGTTTCCACTATTGTTAACATTTTACATTAGTTCGATATATTTGTCATAATTAATAGGTCAGTGTCAATACTTTGTTATTAATTATAAACCATTCTTTGTTTAGATTTTCTTAGTTTTTACCTATTGTCCTTTTTCTGTCCCAGGATCCCATCTAAGATACCACATTACATTTAGTCTTTGTCTTCTGAGGCTCCTCTTGACTCTTACAGGTTTTCACTTTCCTTGTTTTTGACGACCTTGACAGTTTTGAGGAGTTCTGGTCAGGTATTTTGTAGAGTGTCCCTCAGCTAGGACTTGTCTCTTATTATTCTCATCATTAGACTGAGTAATTTGTATCTGGGAGGAAGTACACAGAGGTCACTTAACCTTTCTCATCACATCAGATCAAAGGTGCATATTATCAACGTGACGTACTACAATTGGGGTGAAACCTGGCTGCCTAGCTGAGGCAGTGTAAGAGGTTTCTCCACTGTAAGGTTAATTCTTTTTCTTTCTTTTCGTGCTACACTCTTTGGGAGAAAGTTGCTGTATGTAACCCACACTTAAGAGGTGGGAAGTTACGCTCTACCTCCATGAAGGAACAGTATCTACATTGATTATTTGGAATTGGGGATTTGTCTCATCTACCCTCATTTATTTCTTTCTTCATTCTTTCATTCATTCATTTTTATTAGTATGGCCTCATGAGTATTTATTTCATACTTTGGTCATCATTCAATACTGTTTTATTTTTATTGCTCAGGTTGTTCCAACTTTGGCCATTGGGAGCTCTTTCAGTTGATTCTTTGGTTCCTTTGACTTAACTTTGGCCTAGTGGGTTTTGTTTTTTGTTTGAGTACTTCCTTACTTCCTGACACTAGAGATACTCTAGGCTCCTCTTGCATGTTTTCTACCCCAGTCCTGGAGTCAGACATTTCTCCAAGGAGTCCTGGTTTATTTTTTTAGAGAGTGGTATAAAAAATCAAGATCTGGTTGCTGGATTTACTGATTGCTGCTGGAGTATCATTGCTTCTTGGCCTTCTCATTGGACAGAGCAAGGAGATGTTTATGTGTATGCCAGCTTGTCATACATATCTACAAGTATTTCTGTATATAGCCAGTTATATCAGTATTAAACTAAGTATGAGTTTATACTGTCTCCGACTAATTCATTAACATGAGGATCATTCTGTCCTCCTCTGTCCTGTTTGTAACCTCCCACTTCAACAGAATGTCACATAGTTGTAATGTTTTATCTAGCCTTTCCATACTGGCTTCTCTCACTATTGGCCATCCCATTTACTTAATCAAACCTAATATATATGTATGGTAATTTCAGAATTGTTAATTTGTACCCCTGTGAAAACAACTTTATGAATTAGGATGCAGTGCTCCTTTTTTTTTATTTTTAAAGAATTATTTTGTTTAACTTCATTTTAATTTGACCAGAGAGGGAAAGAATGAGAGAGAGGGAAAGTGAGAAAGCAAGCCGCCAGGTCCAGGACTCGAACCATGGTCAGCTATGTGGGAGTGTCCAGCACCCCTAACCAAGAAAAAGAGAGAGAGAAAGTGACAAAGCAAGCTGCCAGGTCTGAGACTCAAACCACCTTCGGCCATATGGGAGCCCAGTGCCCTTAACCACCATGCCACCTGCCGCCCCCAGGATGCAGTGATTTTGTATAGTTCCTCTTGTCTTTACTCCTACAGTCTTCACTCACTTCCAGTGTTAGCATGAGCAGCACCTTATTTTTCACCTTTTCAGTGAGGATCTTTCATTATATTTGTGGTACAGTTGTCACATTCTGCACACCATCCTAGACTTTCTAAGCTCCTAAATAATTAGTTTAAATTTGCATATCTTAAGATTCCCTGTTTATGCTGTAAAGTTCTATGGGTTTTGACAAAAAGTAATATCATCTATCCACCATTATAGTATCATACTGAATAGTTTACTGTTCGAAAAAATTACCTATGTTTAAACCTTTTCAACCCTCTTCCCGAAACCTGACAACTACCGATCTGCTGGCCTTACCTGTAGTTTTGTCTTTTCCAAAGTTTATACATATTTTGTCATGAGCAGCAGAAACAGAGAGGCAGCACTCCCAATAGGTTCTTGATACCACTCTCCACACCTAGCCTCAGCCAATCCTGGATCAGGGGCATACCTGTGCCTAGCATACTCAGGAAGGTCTCTAGACATGAAACTTGAACCTTCCCAAGTGGGTCAGCCTCACAGAGCACCGTGCTTTACTGCTGCGCCACTGTCTAGCTTCTCATTCGTGTCTTTGTGGGGCTCATTCTTTTTTTAATCACTGAATAGGAGTTCATTGGATAGATGAATCATAGTTTATTTATCAGAAGACATTTTGTTTGAGTTTGGTGATTTCAGTGAAATCACCAAACATTTGCCTGTAGGTTTTTCTGTGGATATAAGTTTTCAAATCAGTTGGGAGAACAATCATGATTTAGCATGATTTATATCATAGATAAGACCATGTTTAGCTTTGTAACTGTCAACGTCTTCTACATTGCCTGTACCATTTTTGACTCTCATCAGCAGTGAATGGTAATTCCTGGTGCTTCAGAACCTCACCGACAGTTATTGTCTGTTTTAGAATTTTAGCTATTCTAATAAGCATGAAGTGATACCACCTTTTTTTAATTTGCATTTCTCTAATAACACTGAACATCTTTTCATACGCATATTTGGTTTCTGTATATCTTTGGTGAGGCATCTGTTCAGGTCTCTTGCCTGTTAATTAAGTTGTTTGTGTTCTTATTGCTGAGTTCTAACATTTCTTCATATATTTGGGCTATGGGTCCTTTATCAGATATGTTTTGGAGACCTGTTCTTCATTCTTGTCCTTTCTCTTAACTTACAGACCATAGTTTTACATTTTAATAAAGTCCACATTATTTTTCTCTTTTATGGATTGAGTTTTTCATGTTCTATGTAAAAACTCATCACCAAGCTCCAGCTCTTACAGATATCACTTATGTTTTTTTCCTAGAAATGTATGGTTTTGCAGTTTTCCTTTGTGTCTTTGATTCATTTTGACATCATTTCTATGAAAAGTGTAACCTAGTTTTTGTTTAGTGAATTGGGCTTGACTTATACTAGTCAAGATTCTTTTTCTTGACAATGACAACGCCACCTATTTAATATAATTAATTTTAAAACTCTTATCTGGAATTACATCTATTCCTCTTTCTACAGTTTTGTGCAATGTACTGTCAGCACTGTCTGTCCACTTCCACTAAGTCTGTTTTTTATTATACTATTTTAAATCTAAAGCTTATAAAAATTTTAAGAGTAGAGGAAATCTCTGTTTCTCTGTCATTATGAACAATACATAATCAAACCCAAGCCACAGGCCTTAACCGAGGAGGACTTCCTTACCCAATTTTATTGTTCTCAGCATTTTTGGTAAGCTTGGGGTCAGGATCTAGCATTTTACCTAGGTTAGTTACAGGTATCTAGCACTCATGATATCTCCTTGAGACTGAGTGCACTTTTCCTTCTTTTGTAAGTGTCATTTTAGAATCTAAACATAGAGACAGCTCCCTATTATAATCACATTGAATTCTTTAGGCCCTGTCTACTGTATCTCTATATTGGGGTGATTGACAATTGTATAAATTAGACATTTGTCAGCTTACTAAGCCTTTCTTAAGTCCTGAGCCCTGTAGTTTTTTGTTTTTATGTTTTTTTTTCCTCCCAGAACCCCAGGTTTTCAAATTAAATTTATAATGTATAAGCTTTTCATGGTTCTTTTTTTAAAAAAAGAATTATTTTATTTAACATTATTTACTTTTATTTTAATTTGACCAGAAAGGGACAGAATGAGAGAGAGGGAAAGCGAGAAAGCAAGTCACCAGTTCTGAGACTTGAACTGTGGTGGGCTATGTGGGAGTCCAGCACCCTTAACCACCACGCCTCCTGCTGGCTCCTTCATGATACTTACAAATCATTCAAAGTTTTGTGGGAAAATAAGCCTTTGTTGCAGTAATAAACTTTGCATTTGTTACATAAATATAGGGAAAAAAATGCTGTCTTAGTTTACTAGATATTAACAGGCATAAGGTGTAATATCTTAAACAGAGAGGGGATGGAAGGAGAGAGCAGTGATATTTAATACTTCCCAGGTAAGAAGGATGAAGGTGGGGCCAGATGTAATTACATGCAGCTGATTTGCTTTTAGGTCATAAATCTTCACTTCTTTTGCTCTTTAATAATTATGGTGTATATTTTTTCCATGTGGGCATATATTTCTTTCGCGTATGTATTTATACCTGTCTCAAGAATGCCAACAAAAGGCAACTCTGTAACCCAAACTTAAATCTATCAATAATTTTTCTGTGTTAGGACATTTCTCATAGGAAGTCATTAAGAGGACTTTATAGATTATATTGGGTATTCTTAGAAATAGAGTTTTATTAACTTGTTTGCCCTTGATCGTCCTTATTTTATAAGTTTTCCTCCTTCTTACCTTACTGCTTTTGCCTCCCTTTCTCCCAATTGACCTTGACTTGTAAGAAATTCATACTTGAGGGACCAGCAGTTGGCATAATGGCTATGTCGCCAGGCTCCCAGGTAGTCGACCACGGTTCAAGTCCCAGACCCGGTGGCTTAAATTCATGTCAGGTGCGTGTGCGTGTGTGCCCAAGCTCCCGAGAGAAGAATGAAGGAGAAGGGATTACGGCGTGGCCATCCCCCCCGGGGAATTGATTTCTCGCTTTCTGTGTGTCTCTGTCTCTTTTTGTCTGGCAAGTGCACACACCCTATGGCAAAAATATCTCAAAAAAAGAAAAGGAATTCATACTTGACACATTTTAGGCCTTATTTTCTCTGTTTCTCTGTCATTATGAACAATACATAATCAAACCCAAGCCACAGGCCTTAACCAAGGAGGACTTCCTTACCCAATTTTATTGTTCTCAGCATTTTTGGTAAGCTTGGGGTCAGGATCTAGCATTTTACCTAGGTTAGTTACAGGTATCTAGCACTCATGATATCTCCTTGAGACTGAGTGCACTTTTCCTTCTTTTGTAAGTGTCATTTTAGAATCTAAACATAGAGACAGCTCCCTATTATAATCACATTGAATTCTTTAGGCCCTGTCTACTGTATCTCTATATTGGGGTGATTGACAATTGTATAAATTAGACATTTGTCAGCTTACTAAGCCTTTCTTAAGTCCTGAGCCCTGTAGTTTTTTGTTTTTATGTTTTTTTTTCCTCCCAGAACCCCAGGTTTTCAAATTAAATTTATAATGTATAAGCTTTTCATGGTTCTTTTTTTAAAAAAAGAATTATTTTATTTAACATTATTTACTTTTATTTTAATTTGACCAGAAAGGGACAGAATGAGAGAGAGGGAAAGCGAGAAAGCAAGTCACCAGTTCTGAGACTTGAACTGTGGTGGGCTATGTGGGAGTCCAGCACCCTTAACCACCACGCCTCCTGCTGGCTCCTTCATGATACTTACAAATCATTCAAAGTTTTGTGGGAAAATAAGCCTTTGTTGCAGTAATAAACTTTGCATTTGTTACATAAATATAGGGAAAAAAATGCTGTCTTAGTTTACTAGATATTAACAGGCATAAGGTGTAATATCTTAAACAGAGAGGGGATGGAAGGAGAGAGCAGTGATATTTAATACTTCCCAGGTAAGAAGGATGAAGGTGGGGCCAGATGTAATTACATGCAGCTGATTTGCTTTTAGGTCATAAATCTTCACTTCTTTTGCTCTTTAATAATTATGGTGTATATTTTTTCCATGTGGGCATATATTTCTTTCGCGTATGTATTTATACCTGTCTCAAGAATGCCAACAAAAGGCAACTCTGTAACCCAAACTTAAATCTATCAATAATTTTTCTGTGTTAGGACATTTCTCATAGGAAGTCATTAAGAGGACTTTATAGATTATATTGGGTATTCTTAGAAATAGAGTTTTATTAACTTGTTTGCCCTTGATCGTCCTTATTTTATAAGTTTTCCTCCTTCTTACCTTACTGCTTTTGCCTCCCTTTCTCCCAATTGACCTTGACTTGTAAGAAATTCATACTTGAGGGACCAGCAGTTGGCATAATGGCTATGTCGCCAGGCTCCCAGGTAGTCGACCACGGTTCAAGTCCCAGACCCGGTGGCTTAAATTCATGTCAGGTGCGTGTGCGTGTGTGCCCAAGCTCCCGAGAGAAGAATGAAGGAGAAGGGATTACGGCGTGGCCATCCCCCCCGGGGAATTGATTTCTCGCTTTCTGTGTGTCTCTGTCTCTTTTTGTCTGGCAAGTGCACACACCCTATGGCAAAAATATCTCAAAAAAAGAAAAGGAATTCATACTTGACACATTTTAGGCCTTATTTTTATTTTTTTAAAATGATTTCTAAATTAAGATGTCTTTTACTCATGTGTAACCCTTGGATCTTTGTAGATTAATGACTCTGGATAGAAATAAGCAGATAGAATTAAATTATAATAATGCACTTGTGAAGTGTTCACTGTCCCTTTTCAGCCTCATGACATTTATTTTGTTAACAATAATATACTTTAGAACAAATATAGCAATTCCCAAATCTTGATTATTTTTGCTAAAAGTGCTTTTTAAATGCACATTCATTGTCTTCTTGAAACAGGCAAGAAATGTACATTATTCCTTTTTAATCAGTATATCTTATAATCTTACATGCATAAATCTGTCAGAATTTAATTAAAGGTAAAACTCTTAATTAAATCTTACTGCACACCAAAACATTAGTGTAGCATACTAACTAGATAGGTTCATCTGTGAACATGGAATGACTTTTAATCTTAAAAATTCTATTCCAAAAAAAAAAAGAAAATTCTATTTTGTATCAATTGTGTCCAAACATAAATTATGATATTTTTATCTTCAGACTTAATGAAAAAGCAAACAACATAATGTAAAAAATTCTGACATCTTTTAAGTAAAAATTCTATTTTTTAGAAATATAACATCCTCTTCCTACAAGAAAGAGGTAGGGTGAAAATTAAAATTATTCCTAACTGGTCATTTGGACACAAATATAGTTACCTAGAGCAGTAGTCCCAATCCTCATCTGTGAACATGGAATGACTTTTAACTTAAAAATTCTATTCCAAAAAAAAAAAGAAAATTCTATTTTGTATCAATTGTGTCCAAACATAAATTATGATATTTTTATCTTCAGACTTAATGAAAAAGCAAACAACATAATGTAAAAAATTCTGACATCTTTTAAGTAAAAATTCTATTTTTTAGAAATATAACATCCTCTTCCTACAAGAAAGAGGTAGGGTGAAAATTAAAATTATTCCTAACTGGTCATTTGGACACAAATATAGTTACCTAGAGCAGTAGTCCCAATCCTGGCTTTGCTTAACATTACCTGGTAAGTGTTTGAAATATGAGCGTTCTGATTTACTTCAGGCCGGTTAAACTAGACTCTGATTGTGTGCCCTTGGGTTATCAGTACTTTTTGTAAGTTCAAGATAATTGTAGAACCAGCAGTTTTCTAGAGCTCAAAGCCTCGTGTTTTCATTACATTTTTAATTTGAACTTTTTTAACTATGCCGAGTCAGTTGTTTTGTTTGTTTTTATTCTATCTTAGACAGTGTCTTGTCATGTTGTTCTCCTCCTGCTTCAGCCTCCCAGCTACAAGCATAGCCACTATGCCCAACTCTTTCATGGATAGAGTCTCAATTTGTGCATAGGCCAGCCTCGAGCTTATGACCCTCCTACTCAGCCTCTCCTAGTCACTGGAATCACAGGCGCATGTCACCATGCTTGTCCTACAGATTGGACCTGGACCAAGCCCAAGCTTCCCACATGGTCGCTGCTGTGGAGAACAGTATCTTATTAGTGCATACCTCTACAACTGAGCCCTGAATGGAGTTTTTTGTTTTGTTTTGCCTTTTTTGTATTTGTTTTTATTTTTGCTATAAGGTACTATGTTTGCCAGAGAGAGAGAAAGAGAAATCAATCCCTGTAGTGATGGGCATGCCACAGTTTCCTCTCTTCCAGTCTCCTCTTGGGTTTTGTGCTTGCATGTACATGTGTCCTGTATTATTTTCAATCTGCCAAGTCCAAGACTAGAACTGTGAAGTTGACCATGTGGGATCTAGTTCCATACTACCAGCTGGCCCCCTCTATTAATTTTTTAATTCATATTTTTATAGTGGTAAATGTAAAATTTATCATCTTACCTGTTTCTAGGTGTTATATTGAAAGGTGTTAACATACTCATGTTGTTGTGAAACAGATCTCCAGAACTTTCTCATCTTAAAAATTTGAAGCTCTGTACCCTTGAATAGCCTGTTTTCTCCCTGTCCACCATCCCCTGGTAACCTCGTGTTTTACTTTTTGTTTCTACCACTTTGACCACTTTAAATAAATGGAATCATTCTTTATTTGTCCTTTTGTGATTGACTTTTCTTAGCATAATGTGCTCAAGTTTCATCCATGTTACAGCATTTGAAGGATTTCTGCTATTCCTAAGGCTAATAATATTTGGTTATGTCTATATACCACATTTTGTTTATCCATTTACCATCCTAGATGGGCACTTGGATCACTTCCACCTCTTCTGAATATAATGCTACTATAACACTTGGGAGTACAAATATCTTTTCAAGACCCTGCTTTCAGTTATTTTGGACATATAGTCAGAAAGATAGCTGGATCATATTCTAGTTCTATTTTTAAGCTTTTGAGAACTTTCTATAATGTTTCAGAGAGTTGCACCATAGGACACATGTGCTTGCAGGAGACACAGAGAGACAGAAAATGAGAAATCACCTCCCAGGAAGGATGCCCATGTCACGGTCCCTTCTCCTCTATTCTCTTGGGATTTGGGGCACATGTGCACACGCGCGTGCGTGTCTTGCGTAAACTTCAAGCTGCCAGGTCTGAGACTTGAACCATGTTCATCCATGTGGGAGTCTAGCACCTTAACCACCACACCACCTGCTGGCCCCCTCATTGTGGTTTTAATTTGCAGTTTTCTGATGGTTTGTGATGTTTCATGTGCTTATTGTCCATTTATACCTCTGTCACCTTTTGAGGAATGTTTTCAAATCCTTAGCTTATTTTTTATGCAGATTACTTATTTAATTCTGTTACAGGAGTTCTTTCCATAGTCTGTATATTAACACCTTTTCAGATATGATTTGCAAATGTTTTTTAATAAGGATTAACCCTTTTTTAAAAATTATTTTATTTAACTTTATTTATTTATCTTAATTTGACCAGAGGGGGACAAAGTGTGTGAGAGAGAGAGATAGAGAGAGAATGGGAGAGAAAGTGAGAAAGCAAGTGTGAAATCTTCAACTTTATTGTTCCTTGTCAAAGTTATTTTGGCTATTTAGATTAAATGGAATTGTTTCATTAATTTCCTTTTCACATGGTTTGTTTATTGAAATACTACTGATCTTTGTGTGTGGATTTTTATATTCTGCAACTTTGCAAGGATTACTAGTTTTAGTAATTTTTTTAGTGGAATCTATAGAATGTTTTGCATATAAGATCATGTCATCTTTACTACTTCTTTTCCAATTTAGATGTCTTTTTATTTTTTCTTGCCTAACTGCTGGATTGTTTCTAAGAGAAAAGACAAACAATACTTGTTTAATAGGAATACATGATGTAGATTTATATCGGCCAGAATGAGAATTTTGGAATTTATACCCTTTGAAGGCTAGAGAAAGCTACTGGGAAGTTTTAAACAGATGGAAGACAATCGGGCATGTAGTTTAAAAACAAGACTAATAAAGGTATGCAGGTTCTAGTACAGAAGTGATGAGAGGGATAAGAATAGATGCAGAAGACCAACAGATATCTGTAAGGTGGTCTGATTGGTGCTTTCAGCTGGAAAGGAGGGTGATGGTGGTAGAGAAAAGTGAATGGAGTTGAGTGTTAGGTATTTAGAAGTGACAGCTACATGATGGGTTGGATGTGTGAATAAATGAAGCGAGAGAGAGCACTTTAAAGACAGACTGGTAGGTTGCTGCTTCAACTACAGCTAATGGATAGGATGTGGAGAAGACTTATTTAGAGATTTCTGTATTCTGAGTTTGAGATGCCTGTGAAACAGCTAGTTAGAGATGCTACAGCAGCAATTGTGTCCAAATCTAGGTGTGTGAATACATATGTACCCAGTAAATGAGTTGGCCCCAATTTGGTGGGCTCATTGTAAGTTGTGGTACATAATACACAGTTAATACTTATGTTATGATTTTTTACCACAAAAATTCAATTTATAATGTATTTAAAGTTCACTATCTTTAAGAACTAATATTTTCAGTTTTTCATATTATGAAAGCAAAAGTGGCATTTTATGAAAAGTCTGTTTTTACTTTCTTAGTTGTAAGGACTAAATATCATTCATTTACATAGCCATTTTATGTCATTCACTCTTGATAGGCTTGTATGTGGCCAAACCTGCTTTTCTTTTGAAGTCCGTAAATAGGAAATATGTAGAAGACTATACATTATTAAGTAAACTACACACTGTAAGATAAAAGACTACACTATTACATATAGTTCATACTTTTTTGTAATGAGAGAGAAAAGCTGGAGTAGGAACTGAAGTATCTTGTGTTTAGCTAGCTTACTGAAAGATTAAGATCAAAACTTTTTGTAAGTCTGGCAAGCACTAAAATAGACAGCCTTGTTGCAATATTACAATTCTGAAAGGAAAAGCATGTCCTAGATTGGAGAGAAGTAGAGAAAGATGCAGAGGAATGTGCAAAAGAAAAGCAGTGAAGGAGAAATAGAAAGGCAGGAGGGAGAGAAGTAAGCTTTCAATGGGACTGAATTGAGTATTAGAGGTTCATCTTCTTTTAATCCCTTTGAATGATGAGCTCAGAATGTATAAATATTTTCTTTTAAATTGAGTGTTATTTCAGGGCCAGCCAGTGACATGATGTTAAGGTGACTGGTCCCCACATGCTGACTACATGGATCAAATACAGACCTGGTAGCTTAAAAAACATGCCAACGGTGTGTGCCTGTGTGCTAATTAGGGAGAAATGGAGGAAGGAATTTCAGTGTGATCATTCCCATAGATGATGCTTTCTCACTTTCTTTCTCTCTGTATATATCTCTCTCTCTCCAGTGAGTACACACACCAATGGCAAATTAACAAAAAAAAAAAGAAAGAAAGAAAGGAAAGAAAAGTTATCATGATGTTATAACTTTTACTGCCATAAAATGTCATTCTAATTAGAAATAGATGTAGTAGTCAAAAAAAATTTTTTTTCTTGTCCTACACTGTTTAATGCTGGATGGGAGATGACATTCTAGTCCTGGTTCTGTCATTAACTGGCTTTGTGACCTAAGGAAGTCCCTTGTCTTCTGTGAGCCTCAGTTTACTCATCTGCCAAATGATGGAGTTGGACAAAATAATCTGTAAGGTCCCTTCTGCTCTAGTATTTTATATCTCTTTGAAGTCTGTTTTGCCATAAGTGTGGCAGAGGTTTCCCATCATTAAAAAACTAAACCTGTGGTCTTAAAATTTAAAATATTAATACATATTCTCTTACACATTGATTTAGCACAGAATTATTTGACACAGTTTGTCATTCCAACTTGCAACTATTTGAGATTTTAGGGACTAATTGAGATTATCTTGTTAGAATGCCATCCATTTTATTTTTGTTAGATATACTTGCCACCTTTAAATTATCTCGTCACTAGGATCTATCAGAACCTTTTGATTTTGAAGTTTTATGAAAGTGTTTGAGAAAATCCCCAGACTTTGGGGGACAAAGAGACAATTTTTGTGTGAGTAAACTAAAGCTTTTTTTTTTTTAATGCCATTGACTTATTCATAGCGAGAAGAAATTTATTCTAACTCTGTTTCTCTCAAACCCTTCAGTTAAAATTTTCACATATTTTGCTTTGGCAAACAACTGAACTCTGAAATGGTATTTGCAGTTTAATTGCCCTGTTAGGTTCATGTGTTACTTACTTTTTTAGAACTGTTTAATTTTATTTATTATTATTATTATTATTTTAATTTGACCAGAGAGCAGAGACAGAGAGAAAATTTGAAAGCAAGCTGCCATGTCTGGGACTCGATCCGTTATTGGCCATGTGGAAGTCCAGCACCTTAACCTCTACACCACCTGGCAGCCCCAGTTCATTGATGTATTATTAAAAAGTAATTCCCTTTATCTCTCAGTAAGATGTATAGTCAGAGGTACAAGAAAATCGTGTGTTTAGTTTTTCTGTTTGCTTGTTTTAAAAAATTATTTTATTCAACTTTATATTTTTATTTATTTATTTATTTAGCTGATGTGAGAGAGAGAGAAAGTGAGAAAGCAAGCTGCCAGGACCAGGACTTGAACCATGATCGACCATGTAGGAGTCCAGCACCCTGATCCACCATGCCACCTGCTGGCCCCTTGTGCGTTTAGTTTTATAATCTGTGTTCCGTTTATATTTTTTACAAATTTAGTCTAATATAAAGAATAGAGGAGCATAGCAGGTGCAGAGGTCTAGGCAGACTACAAGAAAAGGGTGAAATTTGGGATCCTGTGTTAAATAGGTTATATGCAGGGTCTTCAGAAAGTTCATGGAAAATGTATAGTATGGAAAATTAAACATGGATTTAAAATATTTTTCTACCAAAATTAACTGTACTTTAATTTCATGTATCCATAAAGTTTTTTTAAAGTACCCTCATCTATTTATGATTCTAACACTGAAGGAATCAGGATCATAATACCTTATAGAAGAATCTTTTCATAGTAGAGTACAATTAGATTTAATAAATAAATTAATTAAAAATAATTGGAGGGGAGCAAAGGATATTCAAAGAAGGAAAATAGTCTCTATTTCCTACAAATTATAACCCACAAATCACTAACTAGATGTATCTTCCAGTCTGTCACAAGTCCAAAAAATAATGTTATGTTTTATTTCATTTTATGGGACAATTTAAATTATGTTACTGAAAGCATTCTCAAGGTTTCAGGATAATCATTACCAAATAAATGTTTTAAATTATTTGATTCCTGGTAAATAAAACTTGGGGAAAAGTTTAATTTTATTCTTCTTGAAATTTAAATTCTCTTTCACAAATGCAGGAAAATACAAGTTAGATGATTGAAGAAGCATTAGGATGAAGAATTGATGAAATAGAAATTTATTATGTATAAGTAGGCATTAAGCACATGTTGAGGTATACTGATTGATGTTTTAAAAATAACAGTAGTTATTTTTAAAGTGTTATGGGGTTTATCTTTTGACATATTTTTCCTCCATCTTAGGAGGGATATTTTAATTCATTTTAAAATGTCTATTAAAAAAGTAGACTTGACTTTTGTAAAATAAAAAATATTGGATTGTTGTGATCAGCAGTTGCCATAATGGCTATGTCGCTGGACTCCCATGTAGTCGACCGTGGTTTGAGTCCTGGACCCAGTAGCTTAAATTCACACCAGGTGTGTGTGTATGCATGCCCAAGATCCCGAGAGGAGAATGGAGGAGAAGGGATTGCGGCATGGCCATCCCCCCTGGGGGGGTGATTTCTCGTTTTCTGTCTCTCTGTCTTTCTAGCAAGTGGATGAGCCCTATAGCAAAAAATCTCTCCCAAAAAAAAAAAAAATATATATATATATATTGGATTGTGAGAAAAGTTATGACACATTTTTGCATAGAATATATATTACTTATCTGACTATCCAATATATCAGTATTGAGCAAAATATTAATTGAATGTTTTAGAATATCCAGATATCCTTTGTGATTACCCATATAAATTTGTCATGTCCTAGCCTTACAAATTTTAGGCATGCTAATCCCTGGCATTCACAGATAACTATTATGGGGAAAGAATTTAGTATAATTTTAGTAACCCTGACTATTAGAATTTATTATGAAGTTATTTTTATCATCAGGAAGTTTATTCAACTCATTGTAATAGTACTCCATTGAGGCAAAAATATTTAATGCCACTTTTAAAAATTATGAATATAATCTCTTCTTGCTGCTAAGGTTGATATTTTGTGATAGCCTTATTGGCTGAATTAGAAAATTGCAAGAAAAATAGTTTTAGATTTTGTGTTTTTTTAAAAATATTCCTTAATAGTATTTGTATTGCAAATGAATCATTACCAAATGTTACTAATCTATTATGTCTTGTTTTTTTAAGTGAATGAATTTTTAACTTTTGAGGGTCCCATCTTGTTGGATATGAGAATTAAACATCTGATCAAAACAAATCAGTTAAGTCAAGCAACTGCTCTAGCAAAGCTATGTTCTGACCATCCAGAGATTGGTACAAAAGGTAGTTTTAAGCAAACTTACCTTGTTTGTCTTTGTACATCATCACCAAATGAAAAGTTAATTGAAGAGGTGAGTATGTTTTTCTTTCATTAGTAATAATTTTTATAAGTGGAAAAAATAATTTTTAATTAGATTGGAATATCTTTGACTTTCATTTCTCTTAGATAGTGAGGGGGTCATTGTTGTAAACTTTTGATATGTTCTTTGGGTACTGGCAACTTGATTCTAAGCACTTCTAGAATTATATGTAAATTGATTTCTCCTAGCTTACATTTTAAATAATACAAATTTTATTAAAATGCTTTGGCTAAATAATGGCAAAGATGTTGATGGCTCAGCAGTTTGGTAGGATGTTTATATTTGTTAGCATTTGATTCTTCAGTTTTATCTGACTTCAAGATACTTGCAGATCTTTTCAACTGACTAATTTACATGACTACATAATTTATCTCTGTTAATAGAAAATGTATCCCTAGGGGAAGTCATATAACTTCTTCCTGTATTCCGGCCAGCAGGTGGTGTGCTGGTTGAGGTGGCTATATCCCACATAGCTGACTGCTCAGTTCAAGTTCCAGACCTGGTAGCTTGAGAAACATGGTTTTAAAATACATTCCTTAGGGATCAGCAGTTGGCATAATGGCAGTGTTACTGGACTCCCATGTAGTCGACCACAGTTTGAGTCCCGGACCTGGTGGCTTAAACTCATGACGGACATGTGTGCATGTGTGCCCAAGATCCTGAGAGGAGATGGAAGAGAAGGGATTGCAGCATGACCATGTCCCCGGGGGGTGATTTCTCACTTTCTATCTCTCTTTCTGGAGAGTGCACGCGCCCTATAGCAAAAACTTCTCAAAACAAAGAGAGAAAAATATATTCTTTATTAGTATTTGTATTGCAAATCTACCGTGCATTTGTTTGCCTAGAAAATCCCAAGAGGGTGGAGAAAAAGGTATTGCAGCATGGCCGTCCACCTAGGAAATGCTTTCTCATTTTCTCTCTCCCTATGTCTCTATGTGTTTCGAGCTAGTGCATATGCCCTGTAGCAAATAATAATTAATTAAAATCCCTCTATATATAACATATGTAATTTTATTTGAGATATATATGATTTTTAAGAGTTAATATTTTAATTTGCATGTATAATATAAAACTTTTCTTTGTGAGTTCCATTTTTCCTTCTTATTTGGCATAAAGCATAGTATTCGTGTATTTGTGTGTTTTATGAATATGAAACTGTGAGAGTATAATTGGGTCTATATGGGAAATTTGCATCTTGGAAGACTCTTAGCTCCAAAATGAAGTTGGAGATAGGGCAGAAGAATTAAAAGTCTTGGATCAACATAGTGAATATATAGTTAAAGAATGTAGATAGCGAAAACTATAGTACGTTAAACAGTATTCAGTGAGGACTGAATGTCCAAGTGTCTTAAAGAAGCATACCTTCAGTATTAAGACAGTGCTGTTGGGTTAGCTTTTCACAAGAGGGCATGTGCACTCACCAGAGAGGGAGAAGAGAAAGGACCGCATTTTCAGCCCCACCAGGGAATGGTCATCCACAGTCCTTTCTCCATCTCTCTCTCCTATAAGAATTTTGGGAATGCATGTACATGCACCCTGAATGTTTTTCAAACCACTGGGTCTGAGACTCATCCTTGTACCAGTCATTGTACATTCAGTATCCTTTAACTCGATATTAGTAAGACAAAGGAGAATAAAAGAATTGTGGGACAGACTTAAGGATATGTTAAAGAAAGGTTGAGATAGATTTAAGATGAAAAGATAATTAACAGAGCCGCATGATTCACTGAGTTAACAGAGGGATTGGAATCAGAGTCCAGAAGCAAGATAGCCTCTGACAGGAAATGGAATACTCACATGAGGTTAGAGGTTGTAACTCTAATGGTGAATATTTACTTATTTTGAATATAAAGTGAGGGTATAGGTGATAGGCGTGGATCCAGATTAGAAATAGGTCTTTAGGGCTTATGTGCAGATATTGAGGATACTAGGAACAGTGATGTCACCATTTTTGGCTGGATGCACAGTATAATATCCTTTCTCACTTGCCAAGAATATTATACTGTAAGTTTGGGCGTTGGATGTACATTTTTTTCTTTACTAGTTCTCCTATGTCACAGCTTTATAATTACTACATATGAGAGCAAAATAGAAGACTGTTGTTTCCTCATTAGTTTGAAATAACTAAACCAGATATTGGCAGATATATGAAATTTCTTAAAATAACCTTTGATCCTTTAATCATTAAAGTAATTATTATGCTGATGTATCTTAGATACTTTTCAGCTCCACTACAAAAAAATCAATTCAGTCCCTGACCTTAAATTATCTCTTTCCTTACTTTCTGCACACTTTTATTTAGCAGATGGTGTGTGCTGTGTAAACAGTGGTGGTGGTGGGGGGTGTGGTGGATAAGGGTGAATAAGGCATAGGCCCTGCCCTAAAGAAGCATAGCTTTAATATTTAAACGTAGGTTTTTAGGTTAGCTTTGAAGTTGAAGACTGTGAATTTATAGTCTCAAGTAAACAACTATCCTGAATAATCAGATCTTGAAATACCAACCCTCGGGGACCAGCAGTTAGCATAATGGCTATGTCACTGGACTCCCACATAGTCGACCGCGGTTCGCGTCCTGGACCCGGTGGCTTAAAACTCATGCCGGGTGCATGTGCGTGCATGCCCAAGATCCCGAGAGGAGAAGGGATTGCGGCGTGGCCATACCCCCTGGGGGGTGATTTCTCACTTTCTATCTCTCTGTCTGTCTGGCAATCGCACACGCCCTATAGCGAAAATCTCTCCAAAAAATACCAAGCCTCAATTCCCTCTTGGTTTAATTATCCAGATTTTAGTAGCAACACTCCTATCTGCCCTGGAGATGATCAGGAAAATTCTCTATGAGGGTATTTCTGATGTCACATGAAATTATTTTTCTCTCCTTTCTCATGTTAAGTAAAATTAAGACTTTTTTTTTTTTTTTTTTTGAGAGAGAGGTTTTTTGCTATAGGGCACGTGCGCTCGCCAGACAGAGATACATAGAGACAGAAAGCGAGAAATCACCCCCCAGAGGGGATGGCCACGCCGCAATCCCTTCTCCATTCTCCTCTCGGGATCTTGGACATGAACGCACACGCACCCGGCGTGAGTTTAAGCCACCAGGTCCAGGACTTGAACCGTGGTGGACTACATGGGAGTCCAGCAACATAGCCATTAAACTAACTGCTGGTCCCAAGAATTAAGACTTTTTGATGAACTTTTTTTTTTTAAGTTTATTTATTTATTTATTTCTTCCAAGATAGAGAGAGCAAAAGGAAGTACCCCTAGCAAGGTCTTTATGCCATGACCCACCTCCAGCCTCAGCCAGCTCGATCACAGGTACACATGTATGCCCAGTCTGTAGAGAGAAGTCCTAAGCAATAAATCTGTGACACTCTCATGTGAGTCCAAATGCTATCCTCTGGTTCCTTTTTATGTTCTATTCTTTTGTTCATTTTTTATTTTTGCTAGAGGGTATGTGTACTCACCAGTAAGAGAGAGAGGGAGAAGAGAAAGAACTCCCTTCTCCCCACACCCAGGGGAATGGTCAGCCACAATCCCTTCTCTCTCCTTTCAGAATTTTGAGCATACATGCACATGCACCCACTGTGTTTTTCAAGCCACTGGGTCCAAGATTCAGGCTACATGATTGGTCATGTGGGATCCAGCTATCTTAATCACCAGGACATTTTCTTTAGCAGAGTTCATCAAGGTCTCTGTATACTCCATCCCAGAGAAGAAACTTAATTGCATACAAATCAGAACAGTGTAGGTGTAAGTGTACACATTCCTTGTTAAAAGTCCCTTTGCTTAGAGATTATGTTTGGTTATTTTTTTAATATATCTGTTTCTATTAGAAACTCATTCTTCCTTGTTCCATATGAAATGAGTTAATTGTCACCTGCGTCTGTCATTTCTGTCCCAAGGGAAGATAGTTTGAGAAAGCAAACCTGGTGGCTTGCTTTCTCACTTTCCCTTGCTCCTTTGGAATGATCCTCCAAAGATATTTCTCCTAGTCACCCTCTCCTGTGACTTTTCATTCATTTACTTTTTTTTTAGATTTTTTTTTTCTCTGTAGGGCATGTTGCACCACCAAAGAGACAGAAAGTGAAAAATCACAACCTATGGAGATTGGCCACACTGCAGTCCTCTCTCCTCCATTCTCCTCTTGAGATTTGGGGCACACACGCACATGCGCCTAGCATCAGTTTCAAGCCACTGGGTCTGGGACTCAGACCACGGTTTGGAGTCCAGTGCCTTAACTACCACAACACCTGTTCCTTAGACAACAGTGGGAATAAACTTAGGAGTCAGCCATGATTTGGATTGATGGTTTTTCTGAGGAATCACTTTCAAGTTGAACCAGTAGACAAAGGATTAACTATTTTCCAGGACCTCTTCAGTGTGGTAAAAATAGCAGCTAGTCCTAACAGATAAAAAGAGGCTAGGAGAGATGAGTGTTTATCTAACTTTTCTGCAAGAAGTGAGCTTTGGCCTGGATTCTTGGTATAGGTAATAAATGTAAAGCCAGCAGTGGTTAGTTTAGATCCAATAGTCTATTGGCTTTATTGTTAAACATAGAAGCTTAAAAAGTAAACTCTTTTGTCTTATGTTTCTCTGATATCTATTTTCCCTATTTAACACTTTACTGGGTGATAAATATTGTTTGAAATTTGGTACATAACCTTTCTGACATTTTTTCTGTGCATATACTTATGTTTTCATATACTTAGCACCATGTAACATACCCTGGCTGCTAGTCATTTCGCCCTCTCTTATTGTGGACATATTTTCCATAGCATTCCATATAGATAAATTTCAATTTTTTTCTTAGTAGTATGCTTAAATAGTATGGATGTGTAATATTTTTAACAGATCGTGGGCACTCTGTTGCCTTGTGCATGTATCCTTATTGAGAGTATGGTGTTAAAATACATTTCTGAAAGTGGAATTGCTAGATCAAAGAATCTACATATTTTAAGTTGATAGAGCCAAACTATATCCATAAAAGACAGTTGCAGTGTATGTTCCTTGAAATAGTGTATGAAATATCTTTTTTTCTATCACGAGAAATTGTTAGTCTTTTAAATAAACAAGTAAAAATTCCTGAAATTATTAAAATTTAATCAGAGCCAATACATTTTAAAATTAAATATTGATGAAGTGTTTGAATACCTAGTACTAAATTTAAATCCATATTAAAATATAAGAGTTATTTAATTTTTAAAATAATTTTTCTGCTTTATAAAAGGATTTAGCATAGTACATATTTAACAAATAGATCATTCTAATTGATTTTACATATTTATATTCAAAGTTCTAAATTTTCTGATATTTTAATTTTTGCTCATTTTTCAAAACAATGAAGGATAGCCCCTATACAAGTAATATACTGGTGATTTCTGATTTATGCTGCCTTGGATTTTTTTTAAATCTTGTTCATTGCTGTCTATATTTAACTTTTTCACAATTTCAATTCAGCCACTCATTAGTTATAATATGATTGTATTTTTTCTGTCATTCTCTTAAAATATGTTTTTGAAGAGGGCCATCTAGTCCAAATCAGGAAAATTAAAGCCCTCAACTACATGTTAAAAAATGTTTTATTTGGGGCCAGGAGGTGGCATGGTTGTTAAGGTGCTGGACTCCTGTATGACCGACATTGGTTTGAGTCCCAAACCTGGTGGCTTGCTTTCTCACTTTCCCTTGCTCTCTCTGGTCAAATTGAAAAATGATAAGAACATATAAAATTAAATAGATAGTAATTCTTTTAAAAAAAATGTTTTATTGGGACCAGCAGATGGCATAATAATTATATCACTGGACTCCCATTTAGTTAACTGTGGTTCAAATCCCAGACCTGGCGACTTAAAACTCATACCGGGTGCATGTACATATGTGCCTAAGATCCCGAGAGGGAAATATAGAAGGGATTGCGGAGTGGCCACCCCCCCAAGAGGTGATTTCTTTCTCTCTGTCTCTCTGGCAAGCACAGATGCCTCACAGCAAAAAAAAAAA
>NW_006159559.1:9936628-9946597 GCF_000334495.1 Tupaia belangeri chinensis
GGTGGTGCCCTGGCTGGTGCCGGTAGGACCCCTACCACTTTTCACCGTAAAGTTCATTGTAGCGACGCAATACAAATGTCTGAAAGAAGGGGCTCTTTCTAACTACATCTTGATGATGGCAGGAGGTATTTAATCTCGAGTCTGACGATCTGGAAACCTCAAAGGCTTGGCTCAAATCTCACTCTCACTCTTTTTTCTTTTTTGAGAGGTTTTTGCTATAGGGCACGTTCGCTTGCCAGAAAGACAGAGAGAGACAGAGAGATAGAAAGCGAGAAATCATCCCCCAGGCAGATGGCCACGCCGCAATCACTTCTCCTCCATTCTCCTCTTGGGATCCTGGGCACGCATGCACACGAGCCTGGCGTGAGTTTAAGCCACCGGGTCCGGGACGTGAACCGCGGTCGACTACGTGGGAGTCCAGCTACATAGCTGTTACGCTAACTGCTGGTCCCGGTACTTGTTCAATCTTAAGCACAATACATTTTGTTTACTCAGTACTTGATGAGTAGGGAGAGAGAGATCTGCTAGGAGGGGCATGCTCTGTGATACAGGGTGCTAATGGTCTGTGTTTAGTCTTGGTTTCTTCTTTTTTGCCTTTCGTCACTTGTATCATGATGGAGTTCATCTTTCTAATCTCTGGAACACTGGTGATTCATGATTGTATGCTGTTTGTCCCATCTTTGTCTTATAGTAAATGCTTGTAGAGATCATGGGTAAATTATGTTTAACTGTAATTGTAATTAAGTGGTAATTTTTAATTAAAAATAAGTAATAAATGTGAATGAGTTGTGAAAGGAAGCAATTTGTCTTTGTCTAGATTACACATACATGCAATGTCTATTGACAACCTTTAATATAGAAGAAATCTATAGGAAAACAATATTAGTGGAGCTTTTATAAAAAATTGAGGTTATTAGCTTATTTTTAAAAGCAGTACAACTACATAAAAGGTTTCATCTTATATATTCCCCTCATATTAACCGACAATTAGTTTATTATTCTATATCCAGTATGTACTTTTTTGTCTTTCTACCAACTGTAATTCTTGTTGAAATCAGTAGATAAAAGGGAGAAAAATAAAAGGGCTGCCCCTTTTCTTTTAGTATCATAGTTCCGATTTAATGAATGGAAAGTTCTTATAATCATCCATTATTTATTTATATATAAGTGAATGGTTATAAATTACTGAAAATAGTTGGTTTCCACATATTCCTTAATATTTTCTCAGAATTACTATGTTTTGTACTGGCTATGAAAAAAGATTTTAACTGCAACCCAGTCTGTAACCTAATAATACCTAATAATGACAAATTATGATGTGATAATATGTAAATAACATTTTAATGATGAAATGATCTGTAAACATTTAGTGAACAATTTAAAGCATTATATATGTATATTTATCTATCTTCTAGAATAAAACCATTTTATGGCATATTTCTTTTTCCTTTTTTGTAGATTTCAGAAGTCGATTGCAAAGATGCTCTAGAAATGATCTGTAACTTAGAATCTGAAGGTGATGAAAAAAGTGCTCTTGTCTTATGCACTGCATTTTTATCACGTCAGCTCCAACAGGGAGATATGTACTGTGCTTGGTGAGTTGATACTCTTTTTTCAAGAAAACTTTGTTAAATAATATGAAGTATGTTGGGAGGATTCAGAAAACTTAGGATCCCACATAGATGACTTTATAGTTTGTGTATATATCTGTATACACACATACACACACACACACACACACACACACACACAGGCAATTACACATACTTACAAATGCTTATCTTTATATATTAATGAGTAAGTAAGTAAGATAATATCATTGGGAAAATAAGTTTCTTTCCTTATATATAATGTACACATTTGGTATCATATGAGTATATAACAGAATAGCTTAGGTTTTAGAAGAAAACAAAAAAAAAATGATCAGGTTTCAAATAAATGAGACTTCCGAGGATTTTTTTATTAAACCCAAAATAGTAAAAATACTTATTTTGTCCTCAATATGTTTATGCATGTGGAATTCTGGAAAGAGCACAGACCATGAGACTGGGTTGAAATCTGCTAGTAAGTGTAACTTTGAACGAGTAACTTAACCTCTGAGCCCTTTCTCTATAAAATAATGGTTGTATCTATAAGGCAAGCTATTTTGCAGATTAACAGTGCTGTTTGTGAAGAAACTGGTACAATAAATAGTAGCTATTATTACTGTTATTAACATTTTATCAAAAAGAGCAAAATATTTAAAAATCTCATAGGTCCACATATTGAACATTTGTCTGCATGGATGTGCCTGGTAAACAAGCAACTATTAACAAAAGATAACGTGGGGCCAGCCCATTGCCTCATGGTTAAGGGAGCTGGATCCCACATGGATGACTTTGCAGTTTGAGTCCCAGACCCAGCACCTTGAAAAACATGTTGGGCACTTGGGCATGTGTACCCAAATCTTAAACGATTGGAGAAATGGAAAAGGGACTGCAGTGTGACCACATCCCACAGAGGGTGCTTATTACCTCTCCCTGTGTGTGTGTGTGTGTGTGTGTGTGTGTGTGTCTGTCTGTCTGTCTGATGAGTCCAACAGGGAGATATGTACTGTGCTTGGTGATTTTTTAAAGATAATATGACGAAATAGAAAGATCTTAGGTCTTTGATGTCAGACCAGCATGATTCAATTTGTGGCTCTTGTGACTTTGGCAAAGTACACAACTTGTATGAATCCCACAGTCATTACAAATAAAATATTAATGGTAATACCTATCGAGTGGATAGTATGATTAAATAGTAGACATAAAATGTCTGAAAATCTACTTAACATATGCATATGCTTTTAAATATGTGTGTGTAGATATATAGAAATTGAGATAGACAGATAGATATAGATATTTACTTAAATGGGATTGCTTATAGGTAAAGATTTGTTACAAGAGATACCAAGACAGGTTTCAAACTCTCTCTCTCTTTTCTTTTTTCTTTTCTTTTCTTTTTTTTTTTTTTAAGTTTTTACTTGCCCTCTAGCAAGGGCAAGTATCCTATGTAAAAAGAGACAGAAACTGAGAAGGAAAGTGAGAAAGCAACTCCTAGAGGGGATGGCAATGCCTCAGTCCTTTCTCCTCCGTTCTCCTCCTGGGATTTCAGGCACACACGCACATGCGCCCAGAGTGATTTTCAAGACTCCAGGTCTGGGACTCGAACCTCAGTTGACCATGTGGAAGTCCAGTGCCTTAAGCACTACTTGGTGGCCCCTAGATGTCAGTTTTAAGCCTTCCCTTAAGAAATTATTAATTTTAGGGACCAGCAGTTAGCGTAATGGCTATGTCACTGGACTCCCATGTAGTCAACCATGGTTCAAGACCCGGACCTGGTGGCTTAAACTCATGCCAGGTGCATGTGCTTGCGTGCCCAAGATCCCGAGAGGAGAATGGAGAAGGGATTGCGGTGTGACCATCCCCCCTGGGGGGTGATTTCTCACTTTCTGTCTCTCTATCTCTCTCTGTCTGGCAAGCGCACGCGCCCTATAACAAAAACCTCTCCAAAAAAAAATAACAATAATAATTAATTTTTAAACACATACAGTTTGGTACTTTCTTGTCTTAGTGTTTTCTAACCCATATAAGTGTTTTAAATTAAACTTCTTAATTGCCGTGCAACCTATATTCTCATCAAAGATTGACTCCAAGATTATCTTTATCCTTCACTTGTTCAATCTTTTTTTTTTTTTTTTTTTTTTTTTGAGAGGTTTTTGCTATAACATAGCTGTTACGCTAACTGCTGGTCCCGGTACTTGTTCAATCTTAAGCACAATACATTTTGTTTACTCAGTACTTGATGAGTAGGGAGAGAGAGATCTGCTAGGAGGGGCATGCTCTGTGATACAGGGTGCTAATGGTCTGTGTTTAGTCTTGGTTTCTTCTTTTTTGCCTTTCGTCACTTGTATCATGATGGAGTTCATCTTTCTAATCTCTGGAACACTGGTGATTCATGATTGTATGCTGTTTGTCCCATCTTTGTCTTATAGTAAATGCTTGTAGAGATCATGGGTAAATTATGTTTAACTGTAATTGTAATTAAGTGGTAATTTTTAATTAAAAATAAGTAATAAATGTGAATGAGTTGTGAAAGGAAGCAATTTGTCTTTGTCTAGATTACACATACATGCAATGTCTATTGACAACCTTTAATATAGAAGAAATCTATAGGAAAACAATATTAGTGGAGCTTTTATAAAAAATTGAGGTTATTAGCTTATTTTTAAAAGCAGTACAACTACATAAAAGGTTTCATCTTATATATTCCCCTCATATTAACCGACAATTAGTTTATTATTCTATATCCAGTATGTACTTTTTTGTCTTTCTACCAACTGTAATTCTTGTTGAAATCAGTAGATAAAAGGGAGAAAAATAAAAGGGCTGCCCCTTTTCTTTTAGTATCATAGTTCCGATTTAATGAATGGAAAGTTCTTATAATCATCCATTATTTATTTATATATAAGTGAATGGTTATAAATTACTGAAAATAGTTGGTTTCCACATATTCCTTAATATTTTCTCAGAATTACTATGTTTTGTACTGGCTATGAAAAAAGATTTTAACTGCAACCCAGTCTGTAACCTAATAATACCTAATAATGACAAATTATGATGTGATAATATGTAAATAACATTTTAATGATGAAATGATCTGTAAACATTTAGTGAACAATTTAAAGCATTATATATGTATATTTATCTATCTTCTAGAATAAAACCATTTTATGGCATATTTCTTTTTCCTTTTTTGTAGATTTCAGAAGTCGATTGCAAAGATGCTCTAGAAATGATCTGTAACTTAGAATCTGAAGGTGATGAAAAAAGTGCTCTTGTCTTATGCACTGCATTTTTATCACGTCAGCTCCAACAGGGAGATATGTACTGTGCTTGGTGAGTTGATACTCTTTTTTCAAGAAAACTTTGTTAAATAATATGAAGTATGTTGGGAGGATTCAGAAAACTTAGGGATATTTTTAAAAAATCTTTTAAAGTCTTATCAAAACAAAAATCTTGGGACTAGCAAATGGCATAATGATTACATTGCTGAACTCTCATGTAGTCAACCAGTTCAAGTCCTGGACCCGGTGACTTAAAACTCATAACTCACACTGGGAGCATGTGCCTTCAGCCCAAAGTCCCAACAGGAAAATAAAGGAGAAGGAATTGTGGTGTGGCCTTGCCCCCTGGAGGATGATTTTTTACTTTCTATCTCTCTGTATCTCTGACTAATGCATGCACCCAACAGCAAAAATATCTCTACAAAAAAACAAAGCAAACAAAGAAAACTTATTTTCTGATGTTACAAGCTGTACAGACTTGGTTGTCTAATAGTTTATAACTTTTGAAAACGTTTTTATTAAAGACCACAGAATTCCTTAGCAAGCATACCAATAATGATCATCTGGTCCAGAAAATTTTAAATATTAGAAGATGAATAAAGGTTTATTTTTGTCTCACTCGGCCATTAAAAATTTGTTCATATATAAAGCATCATATGATTAATGTGTATATTAAACACTTTTAGCTACTGAGCTAGCTGCTAGTCACTGACATTTGGAAATTATTTCACTTCACTAACTTTTAGTGTTCTTTTCAATGCTTATTTTTTTGTATGGCACATTTCCAAGTCAGCAAGGCTTGTTATGTATTGGTTCATCAGTAAAGTCATGACATATTTTTGCATAGAAAAACAGAAAAACACATCATGACTTTTCTGAAAACCCAATATAATCCTTTGGGAAGATACAGCTAACAGAAGGGTTGGCTTCAGTTAACTCGAAAAAACTTAAGATCAGCATTTTTAAGTTAGTGTCATGACTGACAGCTTATCTGTCAGCCGCATTATTAGTCCTCAGTGTTATGTTGGTATTATTATGTTGCATGTGAAGGAAAAATTGTATGTGAAGCACAGAGAGAATATTGTAAAAGATAAAAAGATTCTGAAGAGAGAATAAATAAGATACATTTACTGAGAACCAGTAGATTTTTTTTAGGTATCATGAAAAAGGTTGACCCTGTAGCACAGTGGTTATTGAGAATACTGTCCCACTTGACTGACCACTGTTCGAAGCCCAGCCCTGGTAGTTTGAGGGACATGTGGACATGCATGCATATGGACACATGCCTGGGCACTGATGAGAGAGAAGAATGGAGTTGAGACTACAGTATGATCAGGCCCCACATGGGACACACTCCCTCTCTCTTTCTCTCTTTCTTCCTGTTTTTCCCCTCTTCTTTCTGCATGTACTTATGCCCTCTAGCAAAAACAAACAAAAAAATAAATTTAAACTTGTGGCACGGAGGTTAAGGCAGACCCCACATATGCAGGCATCCCCAGAATCCCCAGAGGCAAATGGAGAAGGGATTGTGGTGTCCCCCCGGGGTGTAATTTCTCACTTTCCCATTCTCTCTGTCTCTCTGGTGAGCTCATGTGCCCTATAGCACACTAAACAAACACATAAACAAATAAAAGGGAGAATATCTCAGGAGAGGTGGGAATTTAAAAAAAAGTAAAATAGTTCATTAAAGAGACCAGCAGTTGGCGTAATGGCTATGTCCCAGACTCCCATGTAGTGAACCGCAGTTCGAGTCCCGGACCCGGTGGCTTAAACTCACGCTGGGCGCGTGTGCGTGTGTGCCCAAGATCCCGACAGGAGAATGGAGGAGAAGGGATTGCGGCATGGTCATCCTCCCTGGGGGGTGATTTCTCACTTTTTGTCTCTCTATCTGTCTCTGTCTTTCAGGCGAGCACACATGCCCTATAGCAAAAAACTCTCCAAAAAACAAACAAAACAGTTAATTAAATAAAAATATATATGGAAGCCAACAGGTGGTTTGGTAGTTAAGGTGCTGAACTCCCACATGGCTGACCTCAGTTTGAGTCCCAGACCTAGTGACTTGAATATTGGGCCAGGCACATGAGCGTGCATGCCCAAAATCCCAGGAGGAGAATGGAGACAGGATTGTGGCGTGGCCATAACCTTTGGGGGGAGGGGTTGCTGATGTTCTCTCTATCTCTCTCTGTCTCTCTCTCCCTCCAGTGGGCACCCATACCATATAGCAAATTTGAAGGAAAAAACAAAACAACTTCCTTATAAATGTGACATCAAGTGAAAGAAATGTTGAAGATGTTTTCAAGGATGATAAAAAGCAGAAGTTGATAGCATCAGTGTACTACTACTACTAATTATTAAAAAAAGAAAGATGGTGAATTGGGGAGAATAGTAATTACCTTTCTCATATATTAAGTATTAGATTTTAGAAAAGATCAAAATTGAGAAATCTTATAAAGGGCTAGAGAGGTAAATGAGGTCAAGATTAGAGACACAGATACTGAAGTCCCTAATATATATGTTAAAATTCACATAATTAAGTAAGTTATTCAGGGGGGTGGTTAAAAAGGGCAGAGTTCCTAGGGGTGAACACTGTGGAAATACAGAAGGCCTATACTGAGAAGAAAACATCATGAGAAAAGTTAAAGCAAGGAAGAAGATTTAACCATGGAGAAGAGAAGACAAATAGGATGATAAGAAAAAGGGAGGGGAACTTATTACTTCAGTAGTAGTATTTTCTTTTTGTTTTAATTGCCAGAGAATGTATGTGTTTATGAGAGAGAGAGAGAGAGAAGAAAGCCCCACTTCCCACCCCCCACAGGGCATGGTTATGCCAGTCTCTACTCTTTCAGGGTATAGGACACACACACATGTGCGACTGACATGTTTTTCAAGCTGCCAGGGCCAATATTCAAACCACAGTCAGCCATGCAGGATTTATCTCCCTTAACCACCAAGCCACAGGACCAGCCAAGTAGTATTTTTTTCTCTTCTTCTTTTTTTTTTTTTTTTTTTTTTAAGGACTATTTGATATTTATTTATTTAATTTTTTGGTATAGGGCACATGCACTCACCAGAAAGTCAGCAAAAGAGAAAGTGAGAAAGCAAGCCACCAGATCTAGGACTCCATCCATAATTGGCCACATGGGAGTCCAGTGCCTTAACCACACACCACCTGCTGACCCAAGTAGTAGTATTTTCTATGTAGAAAAAAAGTAGTTGGGCTTACAGGTGGCTCAGTGTTTAAAGTATCGGACTCCCACATGGTTAACTGTGGTAAAATTCCCAGACCCGGCAGCTTGAAACTCATACTGGGTGTGTGGGCATGCATGCCCAATATCCTGAGAAGAGAAGGGATTGTGGCGTGGCTATCCTCCATGGGGGTGATTTCTCACTTTCTGCCTTTCTGGCTTTCCAAAAAGCACACATGACCTATAGCAAACATTTAAATAAGTTTTTAAAAGATAGTTATTTCATTTAAAATAAATTTGAAAATATATTTGAGCTCTCTATCTGTAACACTGATCGGTTTATTCTGAGTTCTGTGTCACCATTATTTAACACTAATAACCTTATTGGTTGATTTTAAATTTAAACTAGAATATAAAAGAGCAATGCTTTTTAAGAATCATTATGCCATTGATGTTTTTTTTACGCACACTCATAAACATATCTTGCATTTTCTTATTATATAGTTAAAATTTAGATGTGGCTCAAAGTTACCATTTGTGTGAGTGTTTTAGATGTGAAGTGCTTTCCTAGTTAAAAGTAAACTTCTCTGAGATTGAATAATATTAATTTAATGATAAATCATATCCTGGTTTTATTTGATCTTTAGAAATTCAGTATCCATTTTCTCTCATTTAAACTTAATTCACATGTAGACTTGGAATTTAAAATCAGTATGATTTCAGATGTAATGACTAGACTGACGTGATCCATGATTATTACATTGCTGCTTCAACTTATCTTTAAAAATTTATTTTTAAGGGAACTCACTCTTTTTTGGAGTAAACTTCAGCAAAGGGTACAACCATCTATACAAGCGTATCTGGAGAGGTGTCGTCAACTTTCTTTGTTAACAAAGACGGTATATCACATTTTCTTCCTGATTAAAGTTATAAATTCAGAGGTAAGAATAATTGAAGTATCTTTCCTTAATTTAAAAGGTATATGTTATTTTTAATAAAACATGTAATTTATCTTTATTATTTAGCACCTATTTCAGTGAAATTTTTTTTGTTTATTAAGTGCTTTGAACATTGATTTTCTTATTACTCCCGTAAGACATTTGGTACAAACAAACTTTTTTTCTTTCTAATTTTTTTTTTTTTAATGAAAAGTGAGAAATCACTTCCCAGGTTAGATAGTTATGCTGCAATTCCTTCTCCATTCTCCTCCTGGGATTTTGGGCAAGCATGCACACGTGCCCAGCTTGATTCTCTAGCCACCAGGTCCAGGACTTGAACTGTGGCTCAACATATGGGAGTCCAGCACCCTAACCACCACACCAACTGCTGACCCCATGGTACAGAAACTTAATACAGTTGAGCACTAGGGACTAAAGTATAAAGAGGAAAATAAAGATAGATTTTCTTGCAAAGCACTAGGGTAGATTCCACTATTTCAAAACACTTCTACTTCAAAACAGCCACAAATAACAGCCACAAATACCCAATAAAATAAAACACACCTTTTTTTTCAATGTTTAACAGCTGAAATTACAAGATTAGAGAAAACCCTAGAACTCAAAATGAAGCAGGACCTAAACACTGGAGCAGAGAGCTTGACATGTTCCTGAGCCTCACCTAACTTGGTGAGGATTGGGATGTGTTATAATTGTAACTAAGTAGTTCAAGCTTGAATATCCACAGTAGGATAGAGATATGGAGATGGGAGGTAATATTTGGGGCCAGCTTAAGTTGGGGAGTTGGATATCAGCCCCCATGTACACATGCATAAAGCTGAGACCTATAAAGTACTGTAATTTTGTTGAATACATAGGCTAGAAAAATAATAGTTTCTATTACAGATGAATGATAGGGAACCTTATGTGTGCCCACCTGGACTGTGAATCAGATGAGGAAAATCTTCCCACTAAAATTTTA
>NW_006159559.1:9946628-9983299 GCF_000334495.1 Tupaia belangeri chinensis
GGGGGTGGGGGGGGGGGGGGGCGGCCGGCCGGCAGGTGCAATGGTTGTTAAGGGCGCTGGATTCCCACATGGCAACCATGGCTCAAGTCTTGAACCTGGCAGTTTGCTTTCTCACTTTCCCTCCTTCCCACCCTCCCTCTCTCTCACTCTCTTTCTCTCTCGTCAAATTAAAATGATAATAATAAATAAAGTTAAATGAAAAATTATTTTCAAAAAACAAAAAACATAGATCTGCCAAATTTACCCTAGCTAGGAATTCCTGATTCAGAAATCCCCATGACAAGGAAGTCAGGTTTAAAAGGTAAGGATGGAGTCCTAGATCAGTAATACCTGAGGTAGCTACAGAAGCAAATGCAGAACTGCTCCATAGGGACACGCATTAATACAGGGTCTTCATAAGCCCTGCTGAAGATAAGTTCACCATCAAGATTTACAAAACACAAAAGTCTGCCATGAGGGACTATTAGAAGACAGAAAGAATAATAAGATTAAATATGCAGATATAAAACCTATGAATCATGTATATTTAAAGATAGAAATTGAGCTAACCATCAAGATTTATAAAAGATCTGAAACAGTCTGACATAAGTGAATTTCAGCAAGTGACAATAGGATTATTTGCCTAACACTTTAAGTAATATAAGTATAGGTAAATCTATAAGATACATATATTTAAAGACAAAATAAGGAATTAAAGCATGAGACAGAAAGACACTATTATAATGACCAAGCAGATATTTAAGAGCTCAAAAACAAAACTTTTGGAAATTTAAGAAACAAAATGTAATTTTTGAAATAAAATTTTTAAGTGATGGATGAAAAACAAAATTAATTTTTGAAATAAAAAATTTAAGTGATGGATTATACTGGTTAAACCAAACTGGAGAGAGAATTGAGCAGAGGTTGCATATGTGCTTCCAGTTATTTAAGTAAATCAAAATATTAAGTTTTGTTTCTTTTTTAGTTGCTAGAGTGCACAGGAACTTGCTGGATAAACTAGGACAGGGGGCAGGGTGAGAAAGTACCCCCCTTGGAGAGTGGCCATACCACAGTCTTTTCTGTTTCTCTCGGGATTTGGGGTATGCTTGTGCATGCCTGGCATGTTTTTCAGGCTGTCAGGTCTGGAACTCAAACTGTGTGGTCATCCATAGCGTCACTGGGTGGCCATCGAATTGTAGGTTTTTTAAGAGTTATTGAATTACTTATCACAACTCTTGTAAAAAATGCAGCGATCTCTATTTAAATGTGTACAGAAGACAGCTTCCAAAGCTGCTACCTTTACATAGACACTAAAAACTGGGATGTGAGGCCAAGTATTGGTGCAGCGGTAATGCAATAGAAACCACGTGGAAAGAAGGTCCTGGATTCCTATCCCAGCACCTCCCTGGCCCTGCTGGGCATACATGTTTGTGCTCATGATCCAGGCCAGCCCAGAGTGGGTGAGGACCCTGTTGGGTATATCTTCTGCCCCTTTCTTTCTGAAGAAATAACTAAACCTTAAAAAATAATAATAATGTTAAAAAGCTAGGATGCAGCATGACTAGAAGTGTTTTTACACTAATGTATAACTTTTCTTGAAGGAAAGAATCAGAAGACACTATCCTATTCTGCCTTTAAAACCTGCAGTTGTAGGACCAGCAGTTAGCGTAATGACTATGTTGCTGGACTCCCATGTAGTTGACCACGGTTCAAGTCCTGGACCCGGTGACTTAAACTCATGCTGGGCATGTGTGCATGCATGCCCAAGATCCTGAGAGGAGAATGGAGGAGAAGGGAAGGCGGTGTGCCCATCCCTCCTAGAGGGTGATTGCTCACTTTCTGTCTCTGTCTCTCTCTGACTTTCTGGCGAGCGCATGCACCCTATAGCAAAAAACTTCTCCAAAAACCAACCAAACAAAAAAACCCTACAGTTGGAGGACCAGGAGGTGGCATAATGGTTATGTTGCTGGACTCCTGCATGGCTGACCACTATTTGAGTTTGGACCCAGAGGCTTAAAACTCATACTGGGTGCATATGTGTGCATGCCCAAAATCCTGATAGGAGAATGGAGGAGAAGGAATAGGAGATGGCATGGCCATTCTGCTTGGAGGGGATGATTTCTCGTTTCCTCCCTCTCTGTCTTTCTGGCGGACGCACATGCACTATACCAAAAATCTCTTTAAAAAAAAAAAAATTGCAGTTGGTCAGTCTTAGCTTATCTTCATTTGTCCCTACTGAAATATTATTTTTCTATTTTCAGTAGTAAAGAACAGGAATGAATCCTACTTGCCAGTTTTTCATTTAAAAATATTGTTAATTGATCCTGATTTTTCGTTTTATATACTGTGTTGCTGTAGTTAAAAATTTAACTGAAAAAGGGCAACAATAAGTTTCTTAAGGAAATTATTGCGCAATTTAAAAATATACATTGCAATACTGCTTAGCATATAACTTAACAAGCACCTTGACAAACTTAGGACTAGAAATCAGACATACTGGATACAAATCTTGCCGTGAACCAATCTGGACTTCATTTCTTAATCAAATGAATCAAGGAGGTTAGGTATTGTAGAGTTGACTATCTTTCTTCAGCCTTACGTTCCATTCATAAAGAGACGGTGGGATAGGGAGGAGAGCTTGGACAAGTGCTGTGCTGTCCCTATGGTAGCCACATTTTAGGTGCTTAATAGCTCCATGTGTCTTGGCTGCCCCATTGGACAGCACAAATATAGAACATTTCTCATCATCGGGAAGTCTTACGTTTGGTAGCATTTTTCTAGAGTGACTTTGGGTTCAGAAGTAGAAAAAATAATGAAATGTATGAATAGCTGAGAAAGCTGGCCAAGGCTGCAGACTCCTTGACAGGGATAGTGTATACCGTGGTAATTGCTCTTTGCCTCCAAAATCTTTTTACTCATTACATAAACTTTTTTCCTTTGTTTTTCACTGTCCGAAATCTTACTGAGCAGGAAAAGTTTGTCTTAAAACTAGAATCATCTATTACTATTGTTTTTGGGTTGAAGAAACCTAAGTTAAGCTGTAGAGGCTAGGTTCTAGTATAACTCTCTTTGTGTTCTAGTTAATGAAATTTTAAACTCAGGTTATTACCTATTTGGGTTAACTGGTAGTCCTCTTTTTTTTTTTTAACTCCAGTTTTTGTTGAAGATTATCAGGCAATCACTCACTTAATAATTTTAAATAATTAGGTTTTTTCTTAAATCCTAATTGAGTCAGCAAAGGATTTTAAGCATATAGCTTAGTGCATTTCTTTAAAGGTTTTTGCTATAGGACACATGAGGGAGAGAAAGAGAGAGACAGTGAGAAATCGCCCCCCCCCCCCAGGGGGAATGGCAATCCCTCCTCCTCCATTCTCCTTCTGAGACTTGGGGCATGTACGTATATGTGTCCGGCATGATTTCTAAGCTTCATATCTGGTACTTGAACCAAAGTCAGCCATCTGGTAGTCCAGCACCTTAACCACCATGCCACTTGCTAGGGCCTAGTGCTTTTTCATTCATGTAGTATACTTTTTCCTAGACCACCTTGAAGTTAAAAGAGGTGAAAAATATAGCCCTCCCTTTATGGATATCCTAGTCTCTGGAGACAAACAATTGCAATATAATATGGATCTATTTTAATGGAATTTTGGACTCCTGCGAGAGCGCAGTGCTTAGCACAGTGTTATAAAGTAAGTAATGAATGAATCAAAGAAGTGGGCCATCTAACTCACTTGTCTGTTTTGATACTTCAACAGTGACCACCAACAGAGAGGAAGGAAAGCGCGTTCCTCGGAACAGAGGAAGGAAAGAGGGTTTCTAGTCACAGGAAAAGCACGTAAAGTGCTATCAAGACAAATAAGAGGAAGGAATATGTGGAAAACTACAGGTCGCTCAGTTTTCTCTTTGGGTGGTGGGGAAGATAGTAAAGGAGGCTAGAACAGAGAAAGCAGAGGTCCCATTGTTGAGGGCCCTTTTGTATTTTACCCCAAGAAGTTTATATATAATTCTGAAATACATAGGTGACCACTTAAAATATTTTAAAGCAGGTAAAGGCGTATTGGTCTGAGTGGGTAGGGAAGTGCTCAATGGGACATCACATAGGGAACTAAAATCAATATGGAAAGCTGGGTAACATTAGGTCAAGAATACTAGGCAACCAAAGGAAAGGGACAGAAAAGGCTATGGAAGAGGCACCCAAGGCAAACCTCGCTTTTTTCCCAAGCTCATTAGTGCTGTTCTAGTGCCATATAGGGCACTAGAGTCTCGTTCCTCCTTGGAATTACTATTTCTTAACTTTCTGTTCATATAGATCAAGCTGGTGCTGTCAGTACATTTATTAGCTGATGTTATGAATTAAGTAGATTTTATGGGCTAATCACTTGTTAACTGTGTTTTATTAATGGACAATAGTAACTGTATTTTTGTAACTGTATTGTATTAATGGACAATAGTAAATTCAAACTCAGTTTTAAAAATATTCTTGCTATATAACCAGCTTTTAAGTACACACAGACAGAAGTGAAAACTTAGAAGTATGTTTTTTTTTTCAATTGTCAGAGGGCACATGCTCTTTCCAGAGACAGAGAGAGTGGGGAGAAAGCACCTGCCAGTGGGACATAGTCACACTGCAATCCCTTCTACTCCGTTTCTCCATTATGTTGTGATTTTGGACATGCATGCACACAGGTTGGGCATGTTTCTCAAGCCACAAGAGCTGGGACTAGAACTGCAGTCAGCCACATTGACTCCAGCTCCCTTAACCACTAGGCTACAGGACAGGCCCAGAGTAAAAATTTCATAATAATTTCTATGGGTATTGTTTGTTAAGGTTTCATATTTAGTTATAATATTAAGATTTTTTTTTCTTAGTTTTGCTGTAGAGCATGTGCACTTGCAAAAAAGAGACAGAGGGGTAGGGTTGGGGGATGAGAAAACACCCTCCTGGGGGAATGGCCATGCTGTATTCTCTTCTTTTCCATTCTCCTCTCAGGATATTGGGTACTCGGGCACACCGCTTGGCATATTTGGTAACCTTTCTGGTGTAAGACTTGGAACTACTTAGTGACCCATGTGGGATCCTGCCACCTTACCTACCATGTCACAGGCTAGCCCCAACATTAAGATGTTTTTAATGCAAATTTACTAAAGCTATTGCTCTTAATGAGTCAAAATGAACTTTGAATTCAGTAGCAGACTGGATTAAAATAGAAATGTCAGTGAAGAGTCCCTTTTAAAAATAGTTGTATTTTATAACTGTAGAAAAAAAGTATGAGATGAAGGGGGTGCATTATTTTCAACAGGATCTTGCCATGCTGTGATCCCCCTACCACAGCCGCCCAAGTAGCTAGGATTGCAGCAGCACAGAAAACAGACATATAACAGAGATGCAGATGTTTTACTGTTAAAGTTTAATGTCTCAGACCTATCTTGAAATAGTATACAATAACTATATAAGTTTATGTGAAAGCTAGACACACAATATGGTCTCACCTCTTTGCCAGTAGTCCTGTCTTTCTTTCCTGTCACTTTTAAGTAGGTCTCTGTATCTGTTCTTTGTATCCATTATCATCATTATTGTTCCTTTTTGCCTTTCCTAAAATCAAGACCAGTTCACTATCAAGCCCCCCCCCGAATCTCTCTCTCCCTCTTATTTCCCCATCAATCTAAGCTTCTGTCTTAGTAAAACATTTTGTTTCCTTGATTTATGAAAATAGACAGTATCAGTTTTTAGTTTTACTTTTTCTCCTTGTATTTTGAGCCTGTATCATACATACTCCACTCCAGTGAATGTGCTTGCATCTGTGGCTGGCTTTTTCCTCACATTATCAGTGTGTCCTTTTAGCCTTGAAACCCCATTTTTTTCTCCTCTCTACAAATAGCTTTCAAGTGACTCCTCTTTTTGGGGGGAGAAGGAATTTCTGATATAGGGCGTGTGCTTTAGACAGACAGAAAGTGAGAAGTCATCCTTCAGGGAGGGTGGCCACATCGCAGTCCTTTCTCCTCTGTTCTCCTCTCAGGATTTTGGGCATGCATGCACATGTGGCCAGTGTGAATTTTAAGATGCCAGATCTGGGACTTGAACCACGTTCAGCTACATGGGAGCCCATTGATGAAACCACTGTGCCATCTACTGGTCCCTCAAGTGATTCTTACCTTCATTGCTGCTATCTAACAGTAATAGTTTGTGATGCCAATTTAAAACAAAAGAGTTTATATCTCCTCCTACTCCTGATTCTTTTTTTTTTTTCTTTTTTAAGAGAGATTTGTTTTGTTTTGTTTTGCTATAGGGCATGTATGCCCACCAGAGAGACAGAAAGTGAGAAATCACCCCCAAAGGAGGAAGGCCACACTGCATTCCCTTCTTCTCTGTTCTTTTGAGATTTGGGGCATGCATGCACACACACATGACTTGAGTTTCAGGCCACCAAGTCTAGGACTCAAACCACCGTTGACTACGTGGGAGTCCAGCAATATAACTGCTATACCATCTACTGTTTCCCATTCCTGATTCTTAAGCTGATCCAGTCATGAGATTGGTGACGTATCATTCAGTTTTAAGATAGCATTAAAAAAAAAAAACAAAACACTATTAAAGATCAACTACTTTATTTTATTAGAGGTAAAATACTTATGTCATTACAAATAACTTAGAAATATGGGACATTTTCAGTGTTTTAATTGGATTAAAGGATTATGTCATAGAAGAATTAGGTAAGATTTATGATAAAGATGGCATTTATTGATTATTTACTATGTGCTGGACATTATACTAAACTATTACAAAGCACTTTAGATACTTAACCTCCTTCAGTGCTCACAGCAATTTTATGAAGTTTAGGTGCTGGTTTTGGGGGTTTTGTTTGTTTGTTTTTTGGTTTTGGTTTTTTGTTTGTTTATTTGTTTGTTTTTGAGAGGTTTTTGCTATAGGGCTCGCACGCTCTCCAGAAAGACTGAGAGACTGAGAACTCACCCCCCAGGGGGGATGGCCACGCTGCAGTCCTTTCTCCTCCATTCTCCTCTCGGGATCTTGGGCATGCACACACACATGCCCAGCATGAGTGTAAGCCACTGGTCTGGAACTGGAACTGTGGTCGACTACATGGGAGTCCAGCAACATAGCCATTACACTAACTGCTGGTCCCTAAGTATTGTTTTAAATTGTTACATAAATGGGACAGGAAAGGTCAGAGAAGCTAAATAACGTCCAAATTTGCCTAGTTATTAGATCATTTTATACCCAGACCTTTTCTCACATTAAAATACTTACATTTTTCTCTTATTCTCCATGACACATTTTATATAAACACACATAACCAGAAAACTGCAGTGCTTTAGAAGGGACATTTTTTCGTATGTTGCTATTGCAAGATTTGAGAAGAAAATTTTGATCTTAAAAACTAAGTTCACAAATCCATGTTGATTTGTGTGGATTAAGTTAACATTTATTGTTTGCTTTTTCACAGACTGAAGGGGCTGGACTTGCTACCTGTATAGAACTGTGTGTAAAAGCTCTTCGTTTGGAATCTACAGAAAATACTGAAGTGAAAATATCTATTTGCAAGACCATTTCATGTTTGTTGCCTGATGATCTGGAAGTAAAACGTGCTTGTCAACTGAGTGAATTTCTTATTGAGCCTACGGTAGATGCATATTATGCTGTGGAAATGTTGTATAACCAGCCTGATCAGAAATATGATGAAGAAAATCTTCCAATACCAAATTCTCTACGCTGTGAGCTCTTACTTGTATTGAAAACTCAGTGGCCCTTTGATCCAGAATTCTGGGATTGGAAAACCTTAAAACGACAGTGTCTTGCATTAATGGGAGAAGAAGCATCCATTGTGTCTTCAATCGATGAACTCAATGACAGTGAAGTATATGAAAAAGTAGTAGATTACCAGGAAGAGATTAAAGAAACTTCTGTGAATGGACTTGCTGGTGGAATTGGTGCTAATTCTGGTCTTCTTACAGACAGTGGTGATGAAAAGCAGAAGAAGAAAGAGATAAAACAATTAAGAGAGAGGGGATTTATATCTGCTAGGTTTAGGAACTGGCAAGCCTACATGCAATATTGCGTGCTATGTGACAAGGAATTCCTTGGTCATAGAATAGTACGACATGCCCAGAAACATTACAAAGATGGAATTTACAGTTGCCCCATATGTGCAAAGAACTTTAATTCTAAAGAAACTTTTGTCCCTCATGTCACATTGCATGTTAAACAATCCAGTAAAGAAAGACTCGCAGCTATGAAACCACTAAGAAGATTGGGAAGGCCTCCTAAGATCACAACCACCAATGAGAATCAAAAGACTAATACTGTGGCTAAGCAGGAACAGCGGCCTATAAAAAAGAATAGTCTTTATTCAACAGATTTCATAGTGTTTAATGACAATGATGGTTCAGATGATGAGAATGATGACAAGGATAAATCTTATGAGCCAGAAGTGATCCCAGTCCAGAAACCAATACCTGTTAATGAATTTAATTGCCCTGTGACTTTTTGTAAAAAGGGATTTAAGTACTTTAAAAACTTAATTGCTCATGTAAAGGGGCATAAAGATAATGAAGATGCCAAGCGCTTTCTTGAAATGCAAAGCAAAAAAGTTATTTGCCAGTACTGTAGACGGCATTTTGTAAGTGTTACTCATCTCAACGATCACTTACAAATGCACTGTGGCAGTAAACCTTATATCTGCATACAGATGAAGTGTAAGGCCGGTTTTAATAGTTACGCAGAGCTTCTAACCCACCGAAAGGAGCATCAAGTCTTCAGAGCAAAGTGTATGTTTCCTAAGTGTGGCAGAATTTTTTCAGAAGCTTATTTACTATATGATCATGAAGCACAACATTATAATACCTACACTTGTAAGTTCACAGGTTGTGGTAAAGTTTATCGTTCTCAGAGTGAGCTGGAAAAGCATTTGGATGATCACAATACTCCTGAAAAAGTGCTGCCTCCTGAAGACCAACTTAAATCGCCCGGAGATTCTGTTGAGCCTTCCAAAGTCAATCAGAACACAGAAGAAAGTACTGAGAAAGAAAGATCTGTGCTTCCTCCAGAAAATAATGGTGAGAATAGCTTACAAGCAGATAGAAGGGATGCCTGGGATAAAAGCAAAGCAGAATCAGCTGTGGCCAAGCAAGACCAGATACCTGCCTCTGAGCTCCGCCAAGCCAATGGGCCATTATCAGAGGGCCTGGAAAATCCTGCTGCTGCTACTCTGCTTCAGGCCAGTGAAGTAGCTGTGTCCATTAAGGTATCTCTCAACCAAGGGATGGAGGATAGCTTCAGAAAGCAAGAAAACTCAATCGTGGAAGGCACTGGTGAATCACTGATCACAAACCTACATACACCAGCTGAAAATTGTAATGATTTGTGTCATCCCAGTTTCCAAGAGAAAAAAGAACAGGATTGCTTTCATGAATCCCAGAATACTCCAAATTCTTTAGTAAATTCAGAAACTCTCAAAGTAGGTGACCTTACCCCACAGAACTTAGAAAGACAAGTGAACAGCCTGATGACCTTTTCTGTGCAAAATCAGGCAGGATTTCAGAACAGTTTACCAACTTCCAAGTTTGAATGTGAAGGTAATGTTAAAACATCATCCAGTCTTTATAATTTACCTCTTAAGACATTAGAAAGTATCACATTCGTTCCACCACAACCCACCCTAAGTAGTTCATTAGGAACTCCATCAGTGCCTCCAAAAACTCCAGTTCAGAAATTCAACTGCCAGGTTGAGGGATGTACTCGAACCTATAATTCTTCACAGAGTATTGGGAAACACATGAAGACAGCACACCCTGACCAATATGCTGCATTTAAAATGCAGCGCAAAAGTAAAAAAGGTCAGAAATCCAACAACCTAACTACACCAAATAATGGAAAGTTTGTTTATTTTTTGCCATCACAGGTGAGCAGCTCTGCTAACACATTTTTCACACCCCAGACCAAAGCCAGTGAGAATCCCGCTTGTTCAGCCCAGATGCAGCATGTCTCACCTTCCCTTTTTCCAGCTCACTTAGCAGGCGTGTCAGCTCCACTCTTGCCCTCCGTGGAAAGTGTCATAACTCCAAATATACCTTCTCAGGATAAAAATGAACAAAGTGGTATGTTATGTTCCCAGATGGAAAATTTATCTACTCCTGCCTTGCCAACACAAATGGAAGATCTAACCAAAACAGTTTTGCCTTTGAATATTGACAGTGGCTCAGATCCTTTCCTTCCTTTACCTGCGGAAAGTAGTTCAATGTCTCTCTTTCCTTCACCAGCAGACAGTGGGACTAATTCTGTTTTTTCCCAACTGGAAAATAATACAAATCATTATTCCTCACAGATTGAAGGAAACCCTAATTCTTCCTTTCTGAAGGGGGGTAATGGTGACAATACGGTCTTTCCTTCACAAGTAAATGTTGCAAATGACTTCAATAGCACCAGTGCCCAACTGTCTGCACCTGAAAAAGTCAAAAAAGACCGCGGGCGGGGCCCAAATGGGAAGGAAAGAAAACCCAAGCACAACAAAAGAGCTAAATGGCCTGCAATCATCAGAGATGGGAAATTCATTTGTAGCAGGTGTTACAGGGCTTTTACTAATCCCAGGTCACTGGGTGGACACTTGTCTAAGCGATCTTACTGTAAACCACTGGATGGAGCAGAAATTGCCCAAGAACTTTTACAGAATAATGGACAGCCTTCTCTTCTTGCCAGCATGATTCTCTCCACAAATGCAGTAAATTTACAGCAGCAGCAACAATCTACCTTCAATCCAGAAACATGTTTTAAAGACCCATCATTCCTGCAGCTTCTTGCTGCTGAAAATCGGTCATCATTTTTACCAAATACATTTCCTCGACCTGGCGTGACTAACTTTAATACAAGTGTTAGTCAAGAAGGGAGTGAAATTATTAAGCAGGCCTTGGAAACGGCTGGCATTCCCAGTACATTTGAGGGTGCTGAGATTCTCTCTCATGTTGTTCCAGCAGGCTGTGTCTCAGACTCAGCACCAGGAAGTGCAGCGGTGATGCCAAATGCAACCGTGCCACCCGTGTTGCAGACGGTGTGCCACCCAGGCACTCTGCTCACAAACCAGACCAGGACACCAAACTCCAAAACTTCCACTATTGAGGAATGTAGCAGTTTGCCTGTTTTTCCAGCAAGTGACTTACTACTGAAGACTGTTGAAAATGGTTTGTGTTCTCCATCATTCCCTAATTCCAATGGGCCATCACAGAATTTTACCAGCAACAGTTCACGTGTTTCGGTTATAAATGGTCCTCAAAACACAAGATCCAGTAATTTAAATAAAAAGGGTAACAGTGCTTCTAAGAGAAGAAAGAAAGTTGCTCCCCCGCTAATTGCACCTAATGCCTCCCAAAATTTGGTAACAAGTGACTTAACAACAATGGGACTCATAGCAAAGAGTATCGAGATCCCAGCTACTAACCTTCATTCAAATGTGATTTCAAATTGTGAACCTCAGGCTCTGGTAGAAAACCTAACACAGAAATTAAATCATGTTGACAATCAGTTATTTATGACTGATGTAAAAGAGAACTTCAAAAACAATCTTGAGTCCCATGCAGTGTTAGCCCCTTTAACGTTAAAAACTGAAAATGGTGATTCACAAATGATGGCTTTGAACTCGTGCACAACTTCAGTAAATTCTGATTTACAGATTTCTGAAGACAATGTTATACAGAACTTTGAAAAGACGCTTGAAATTATTAAAACTGCTATGAACTCTCAAATACTTGAGGTGAAAAGTGGATCTCAGGGTTCTGGTGAAACATCACAAAATGCTCAGATAAATTATAACATTCAGCTTCCTTCAGTAAACACTGTACAAAATAACAAATTACCTGACACTTCTCAGTTTTCCTCCTTCGTAAGTGTCATGCCAACCAAAAGCAACATTCCTCAGTCTGAAGTATTACATAAGGAGGATCAGATACAGGAAATTTTAGAAGGCTTACAGAAATTAAAATTAGAAAATGACCTGTCAAGTCCATCATCCCAGTGTGTACTAATAAATACATCAGTGACACCAGCTGCCACTCCTGTTAAACCAATTCCAAGTGTCACAGTTGTTCAGCCAGTTTCTGAAATAGTAAACATTCAGCTTAGTGACAAGGTTAATAAACCCTTTGTGTGTCAAAACCAAGGCTGCACCTATAGTGCTATGACAAAGGATGCACTGTTTAAGCACTATGGGAAAATTCACCAGTACACTCCAGAGATGATTCTTGAAATTAAGAAGAATCAGCTAAAATTTGCTCCATTTAAATGCGTAGTACCTACATGTACAAAAACATTTACAAGAAATTCTAATCTCCGGGCACACTGTCAGCTAGTACATCATTTTACGACAGAAGAAATGGTGAAGTTAAAAATAAAAAGGCCTTATGGAAGAAAATCTCAGAATGAAAACTTGTCAGCCCCACGAATTACGCAAGTCAAAAAACAACTAACTGTGCCCGAAGAAAATAAAAAGGAACTCCAGCCTGCATTAGAATTGAGAGCAGAGACAGAAAATGGTCTCAGTAATGTAGCAGTGACCCCTGAAAAGCAACTTACAGAAAAAAAAAGTCCTGAAAAATCAGAAAGTTCTTCACAAGTGATCACTGTTACTTCAGAACAACATAATACAAATTCTCTCACTAATGTCCAAACCAAAGGACGCAAAAGTAGGAGGCATAAGAAAGAAAAGGAGGATAAAAAACGAAAGAAGCCAATTTCCCAGTCTCTCGAATTCCCAGCAAGATACAGCCCCTATAGACCTTATCGATGTGTTCACCAGGGCTGTTTTGCCGCCTTTACAATACAACAAAACTTAATTCTTCATTACCAGGCTGTGCACAAGTCAGATCTCCCTGCATTCTCTGCAGAGGTTGAAGAGGAAAGTGAAGTTGGCAAAGAAAGTGAAGAAACTGAAACTAAACAAACTTTGAAAGAATTTCGATGTCAGGTGAGTGACTGTTCTCGAATTTTTCAAGCAATTACTGGGCTAATACAACACTACATGAAACTTCATGAAATGACTCCTGAGGAAATTGAAAGTATGACTGCTTCTGTGGACGTTGGAAAATTTCCATGTGACCAATTAGAGTGTAAATCTTCATTTACTACATATTTGAACTATGTAGTTCATCTTGAGGCAGCTCATGGAATTGGGATTAGGACAGGTAGGACAGAAGAAGATGGCATATTCAAGTGTGATTGTGAAGGCTGTGACCGTATATATGCAACTCGATCTAATCTCCTCCGGCACATTTTTAATAAGCATAATGACAAACATAAAGCTCATTTGATTCGTCCAAGGAGATTAACACCTGGCCAGGAAAATGTGTCAAGCAAGGCAAATCAAGAAAAACCAAAGTCTAAACATCGGGGAACAAAACCCAGATCTGGAAAAGAAGGAATCAAAATACCGAAGACCAAACGAAAGAAAAAAAATAATTTAGAAAACAAGAATACAAAAATTGTTCAGATCGAAGAAAATAAACCTTATTCTCTGAAACGTGGAAAGCATGTATATTCTATAAAGGCTAGAAATGACGCCTTGTCCGAGTGCACAAGCAGATTTGTAACCCAGTACCCATGTATGATAAAGGGATGTACTTCAGTTGTTACAAGTGAAAGCAATATAATTAGACATTATAAGTGCCATAAATTATCTAAGGCATTTACATCACAGCACCGCAATCTTCTTATTGTCTTCAAACATTGTTGCGACTCACAAGGAAAGGAAATTTCAGAGCAAGAAGGTGGTAAGAGCGATGTGAGAGATTCTGACACAGGTGTATTAGAGAGCGCTGATAACTCAAAAACAAGTACAGTTCCACAAAAGGAAGTTGAAAAAAATGAAAAAGATGAAGTGGATGAGCTGACAGAATTATTTATTACAAAATTAATTAATGAAGACAGCACAAGTCTGGAAACCCAAGCTAATACCACTGCAAATGTAAGTAATGATTTTCAGGAAAATAACCCCTGCCAGTCAGAAAGACCAAAAGTGAATAATTTAAAGAGAGTTAATAAAGAAAAAAATATCTCACAGAATAAAAAAAGGAAAGTTGAAAAAGCTGAACCCACAACAGCAGTTGAGTTAAGCAACATGCGGCAAGAAGAAGAAACTGCTGTTGCAATTCAAACCAGTGAAGAGAATCCTGCATCTTTTGACTGGAGCTCATTTAAACCAATGGGATTTGAAGTGTCATTTCTGAAGTTTCTTGAAGAGTCTGCAGTTAAGCAGAAGAAAAATACTGACAAAGACCATCCAAATAGTGGAACTAAAAAAGGATCCCATTCAAATTCAAGAAAAAATACTGACAAGACTGCTGTAACTAGTGGAAATCATATATGTTCTTGTAAAGAAAGTGAAACCTTTGTACAGTTTGCCAACCCATCACAGCTTCAGTGCAGTGATAATGTAAAAATTGTTTTAGACAAGACTCTTAAAGATTGTACTGAGCTTGTCTTAAAGCAGCTTCAGGAAATGAAACCTACCGTCAGTCTGAAAAAACTTGAAGTACATTCAAATGATCCAGATATGTCTGTTATAAAAGAAATCAGTATAGGTAAAACCACAGGCAGAGGACAGTACTGATGACTAATGTACTATAAAAAAGTCATTGACCATTTTATTTTAAATAGGAAGCCATCAAGCATGCTAGAATCTTGAAACTTTTTCTTTTTTTTTCTTGTTTTGTTTGTTTGTTTGTTTGTTTTTTGTTGTTGACATGAATTAACCTGGCCAAAAAAGAGAAAAAAACATGACAGTTGTCATGTAAAACTTTTTTTTATCCCTATGGGACTTGATGAACAGAATCATTACTTCAGTTATTGTAAATAGTTGCGCTAAACCTCAAATTTCTATCACCCAATTGCCCTTTTCATGAACTAAACTGAATTATCTGTGTGATTGGTATGTTTCACCAGGTCACTGCTCATGTATAACAGTACTCCTTATTTGTAGATACCTTTTTTGTATATATTTATTATTGTAAATCATGTGCTGCCACCAGCAGTCTGTAAGTCTAAACTATTAAATGACACATTTATATTTGGAATTTTAATTTTTAACTAAGTGATCAAGTTTTTAAAACTGTTCTTTTATTGTTTTAAATTAAGAACTTTTGAACTAAAACTAGAAACTGTCATAGTTCATTGATTTTTTACATGAAACATTTACGAGATCTCAAGATTACTTTTCACAAAGTAGGCACATTTATAGCCACACTTTGCTCTGCTTTGTAAATTTGCCATCCGGGATTTTTGGGTGGTATTCGTGTGAAATGAAAGCAGATCCATTAGTGGTTTCCTATAGCTACAGTGGGGTGTTTTTTTTTTTTTTTTCTCTTCATTGCTTTTAATTGGATATAGTTACTATGAGTTCATGAAATATAATGGAAATGTGAATAAAGAATTTACTACATTGAAGATTTTAAACATTTGGTATTAAAAAAAATTCTTTGTGAATGTGATAGAAACTAGTAGTGTGGAGCAGTGTAAATATTTGAGGTGGTGATTTGTGAAGTAGCCCAGTATTGCCTTAAATAAAATCACATTTCATTTCCTGTTTTATACATGTGATCTTATAAAGATTTTTTTTTCCCCATTTTCTGAGATTTATAGATTGGTGTATAGCTTTAAACTGTATAAACTTTTGTGGAAAAAATTTTTTTAAACATTTTTATAAATCTTAAAATTGGTATCATCAAAGTGAGCCCATCTTGTGTTTATAAAATGCAAGAGTCCTTAACATTTATAATTACATAGATAAAACACTTTCTATAAGGAAGTTGGATGTTTTGATTTTACTGTTTATAGATGTTAGAGTGTACAGATTTGTCTGTATTTTCTTGCCATATCTAATGATACTTTACTCATTAGATGGGTCTTCGAGAGCAGTATTAGTTGTTATAATTATTTTGGTTATTTAGTAGATAGTTAGTGCTTATAGTTTAGATTTATTCACCATATTTATACTGTGGATTCATGGCCAGAGGTTGAGGTTATTTCAGGAAGGATGATGACCTTAAAGTCCAGCTAAAGTCAGTACTGAAAACAAAAGGAAATATCCTTTCAATACTTTTGTTTTTGTTTGCCATAAATAGTAGCATTGATTTTTTTTAACTTTGCATTTGTTATAAAACAGTTGCACTCACTCACAATATTATTAGCCTGAAGTATTGCATATTGTGATGATACAAAAATGTGTATATTCCCTGTGCAACACCAGGTTTGCAGGAAAAATGAAGCACTTAACGTTAACTGATATTGCTGGTACGCTGAATAAAGAAGCATGGTCAAGGAGTGAACTATTTTCATTTGGAAGATATTTTTTTAAGTTTTATTATTAAAGTATTATAGTTTTATTTTTAGGACTTAATGGGTTATATTGAATAGTTGGTTTCACCTCCTTAAGGTTCATGACCTATATGCGTAAAACTTGACACATTAAAATCCCTACCCTTTCGTAAGCCCACTGTTATTTATTAAAATAAAAGTTGTTTTTATGGGTGATTAATACATGTTTTTTTTTTCCTAAATTAACAATAATTACTTTTGAATAATTTTAATATTAAATTTTTGTTAACAATCGAATGTTTCCATAGAGTTTTCTTAGAAGTTAGCCTAGCTCTTCGAGGTGGGCATGTGGCAAAACCACCCACCGTGGTACACAGACACGTAGGTTTGTTTCTGATCATTGTAGTGATGAGCCACTGTCGGATGAAAATGCCAGTGTATTGGGCTTGTGTTTTTTGCTCATTAACATAAGATTGACCACTAGACATTTCTGTAATTGCTCTTCTATCAGAGGAAAGAATTTGCCAACATGGAATGAAATATTATGTTTTTCAGGTAATGTATGCCAAAAGTAATTATGGGTGAGTGGGCTTTTTAGCATGAAACAAAAGTCAAATTATGGTATACAATAAATATGAATTTATAGAATAGCATGTTGGTAAAACTTGATATGGAATGTAATGCCTAAGTATTAAAAAATAATCAAAGTATTTTTCATGGTATGCTTTTACTCTATTGTTTTTGAAATATTTTCTTATTACAGCCTAGGTTTGCATAAGATTTCATCATTTAAAAGTAAATCTTTTTTCTTTTTTTTTTTTTTGAGAGGTTTTTGCTATAGGGCGCGTGCGCTCGCCAGACAGACAGAGACAGAGAGACAGAAAGCGAGAAATCACCCCCTGGGGGGATGGCCACACCACAATCCCTTTTCCTCCATTCTCCTCCCGGGATCTTGGGCACACACGCACACGCGCCCGGCGTGAGTTTAAGCTGCCAGGTCCGGGACTCGAACTGCAGTCGACTACATGGGAGTCCAGCGACATAGCCATTACGCTAACTGCTGGTCCAAAATCTTTTTTTCTTCTAAGCCCAAGGAATTTGAATATTGCAGATCAGAATTATGTTATTCAAAATATGCATCTTATGTGAAATAGTGTTAAGTTTATTATAAATTAGCTAGACATCAGAGAGAATGCCTTCCTTATTTTTCTGGGAAAAATAAGTTATATGGTTGTGAAAGTCTTTGTAGAGAAGATGGATGAGTCTTGAGAGATGAATAGTGTTGATCAGAAAATCAGAAGGGGCAAGGAATTCCAGAGGTTCTTGTATGCCATGTTTTGTCTTTTTTTAACTTTTTAAAGTAATTACCAAATACAGTTTCAACAATTTAATCAGGTACTAGTTTTGAAAGATAATTGGCAGTTTGTGCAGGATAGATTGGTTAAGTTGGAGATTAATCACAGAGATATTTGAAATAGTTTGGGGAAAAAAAATTGAGCCAGAAGATTGTGGTTTTTTTTTTTTTTTTTTTTTTTTTTTTTGTAGAGATTTTCACTATAGGGCACGTGCCCTCGCCAGACAGACAGACAGAGACATAGACAGAAAGCGAGAAATCACCCCCCAGGGGGGATAGTCACGCCGCAATCCCTTCTTCTCCATTCTCCTCTCGGGATCTTGGGCATGCACGCACACGCGCCTGGCGTGAGTTTTAAGCTACCAGGTCCAGGACGCGAACTGCGGTCGACTACGTGGGAGTCCAGCGACATAGCCATTACGCTAACTGCTGGTTCCCAAGATCATGTTATTGAAGTTGGAAAAGGCACTAATGGCTATGAAAGATGCCAACAACTAATGTAGCCTAAAGCCTTTTTCGAAATGTTTATTGTGGAAAGATACTAGAAGGGTAGAAGGTAAGTTCTGTGATCAAAGGCTTTATTTATTTTTATTTTTATTTTTATTTTAGAGAGAGAGAGAGAGATTTGTCCTATAGGGCACACACGCTCGCCAGAGAGAGTTAAGAATTCACCCCCCAGGGGGGATGGCCATGCCGCAGTGTCTTCTCTGTTCTCCTCTCAGGATTTTGGGTGCACACGCACACATGCCTGGTGTGAGCTTTAAGCTGCCAGGTCCAGCACTCAAACCACGGTTGACTACATGGGAGTCCAGTGATATAACCATTACACCATCTCCTAATCAAAGCCATTTTGTAAACCACATGTTATACTGGGTCTAAAAGAATCCAATGTACACTAGCTTATTGAAGACTGAAAAGGCCTACTATAAAGAAACATTTTCATTAATAAAGTGGAATTGTCCAGGTTTAGTTGACCATGGAAATATTTGTTATTGTTAATGCTTACATTTATCTCAATTAGTGTTCTTTATTTTATTTATTTATTTATTTTTTTTGGAGAGGTTTTTGCTATAGGGCATGTGCGCTCGCCAGAAAGTGAAAAATCACCCCCGAGGGGGGATGGCCACATCTCAGTTCCTTCTCCATTCTCCTCTCGGGTTCTTGGGCACGCACACAAACACACCCAGCATGAGTTTAAGCCACAGGGTCCAGGACCCAAACCACAGTCGACTTCATGGAAGTCCAGTGACATAGCCATTAATTAGTATTCTAAGAAACAAACTTTGGGGGGATCAGCAGATGGTGTAATGGTTATGTCACTGGACTCCCATGGTTCGAGTCCCAGACTCGGTGGCTTAAAACACACTGGGCTCCTGTGTGTGCATGCCCAAAATCCTGAGAGGAGAGTGAAGGAGAAGGGTTGTGGTGTGGCCATCCCCCCAGGGAATGATTTCTTGCTTTCTGTCTTTCTGTCACTCTGGTGAGTGCATGCATCCCATAACAAAAATCTAAGGAAAAAGGAGGGGAGATTCTGATCTAAAATGGCATTCATTCAGGCTGGAGTTGATAATCAACAGGTGTGTGATACTTCAACTATTCCAATTGTTTACAAATGGTGATATTTCTGATGGTCAATTCATCCATTTTAATTGAGTCCCCTACTGTATTGGAGGTTAGTGTTTTGAATATCACCCTGTATTTGAATAGTTATTGAATGCTGATTAAAAACCATTCTCCTTACTTGCTCAAAGTTCATGTCAGTCACTCCAAACATTCTTTTTATTAACCTGGCTAGCCTTGGCTATCAGATTAACAGTGTCACACACAGACAGAAATCCCTGCCCTTGATTTAGCAAAGTCCAGACCCTAGAGTGGAACTCAGGGGTGGTTGTAATGATCTAGATCCTTTACTGTGAATGGAATTAAAGACTATGAAATGTTCTTTCAAATGCTAGATTCAGTAAAAAAAATAAAAAGTATATTTTAAATATATATATAAGTTAATATATATTTAATATATACATTTTATTTATAATATATATATATTTATATTTAGCCAGAGAACGTGTGCACGCTTGTGTGTGCAAGAGACAGACACATAGAACCAACGGGGTATGGTTGTACCACAATCCCATTTTCCCTCACTTCCCCCTACTTCAAAACCTTTTTAGATATATTCTGTCTGGAATGTTTATTTCTCATAATTGTGTGACTGACTCTTTATCCATCAGTTCACAGCTTAAAAATGTCACCTCATGGGACCAGCAGTTAGCGTAATGGCTATGTCGCTGAACTCCCATGTAACCGACTGCGGTTCGAGTCCCAGACCGATGGATTAAACTCAGGCTGAACACGTGCGTGTATGCCCAAGATCCTGAGAGAAGAATGAAGGAGAAGGGATTGCGGTGTGGCCATCCCCCCGGGGGGTGATATTCTCGCTTTCTGGCGAGCGCATGCGCCCTATAGCAAAAACCTCTCCAAAAAAGAAAAATGTCACCTCGTTAGAATCATTTTGGAAATCACCGTATAATAGTTTCACATGGACTGGCCCCATGACCTAATATTAAGGGAGCCAGGTTCCCACATGGCTGATTGGGCAGTTCAGGTCTTATCCCTGGCAGCTTAAAAAAAATAACATCAGGCCTGGGTGTGTGTGCATGCCCAAAATCGTAGTAGGGTGAAGTGTAAGAAAAGGGATTGTATTGTGACCATACCCCATTGTGGGGTTCTTTCTTTCTCTCACCCTTTCCTCTTCTCCCTCTCTGTCTTTCTCTGGTGATCACATGTGCCCTTTGGCAAATGAAAAAATAAGCTTCACATGTCCATTCTTTATGGTAGTGTTTTTTTATTATTATTTTGTAATTGTTATTTATGTACATTTTTAAGAGGTACAATATGGGTTTTCACAGCATGCAGTGTGTAATAAATCAAGGATATTATCTATCAACAAAGAACATCATGTTGTGCACCTTTGATTTTCATTCTCCTAGTTTCCTTTTTTGAGATATGTAAGATTGGCATATTCATTCTTTACAGTAGTGTTAAATTTTAATATTTACTTGTTTATCATTTGTACTTTCCAAAAGTACCACTCTGTGGAAAAGATCACCTGTTTTCCCCAATGACCTTGCTCATTATAGGTGTTTCTCTTTTCAATTCTCCATAAATCTGTTCTCCATAAATGAGAACCATACTCCTTGCCATAATCACTTACAAATCTTGAATTTAAATTTCTGTTCTACAACCACAAACTTCTAGTTCACTTATGCAAGATATTTCTACTAAAAATACTTCTGTGTCATTATTGCTACTTGCTAAGAATTCATCGACTCACTCCCCTTTATCTTGTTCATATTAGAGACTAAATCCTAGTGTTATACTTAAGCCTGTGCTCCTCCCTCTGTTGTGATCTGGGAAAATTCCCAAACCTGTCAGTCTTGAGCAGTTAGTTGAATAAAAGAAAACATTCCAAATGGTAGGGTGACAATCTCAAAATTTGGTAGACTCAAAACTGGCAGTTGGGCACAGTGGCATGCTTATAAAATCCCAGCTACTCTGGTGGCTGAGAGAAGGATCAGTAGTTTGAAATGAGACTGTTTCTTTTCTTTTTCCTTTCTTAAAAATTTGCTATAAGGTACCTGTGCTTGCTGAAGAGAAGCAGAGATAGAGAGGGAAAGTGATAAACCATCCCCCAGGGGGAATGGCTATGCTGCAATCCCTTCTCCATTCTTTGAGGATTTTGGGAATGGATGCACACACATAGTGTTTTTTTCAAGCCACCAGGTTCAGAACTCAAACTGCTATTAGCCTTGTAGAATCTAGCCACTTGAACCACCATGCCACATGCTGGTCCTGAGGCCCTGTTGCTTCAAAAAGAATAGTTTTAAATTATCTTCTCTAGTTATTGTAAATTGCTTCCATAAGCTTTTAGGGACACATATCTCCCTCGTCACATTTTGCTTAGAACATTTTAAAATTTATAGAAACTCACTACAAAATCTACAAATCTGTTTTTATCTGAACTCTCTAATACTTACCAAATCCAGTCCCTCCTCTGGATTCTGTTCTCCCTCACCTGTTGAAATTTCAATGAACTGCTCTTGTTTCATCAACCTTTCTTTGCTAGAGCCTTTACAACAATTGATAAATGATCCCTTGTAGCCACTATTCCATAAACAAAAGGGGGCGGGAGGCACTTACTCCTCCTTACTCCAAATCCCAGTGTTTTGGTCCAAATCACAGCTACTCTGAATTGCCTGCTCAGATGCACCCCATTTCCTCACTTCTCATTTGTTCGTCTGTTATCTGTTCCTACAACTCGTAGAATTGCTCTTTTGAGTATCAGCATTCATTTCCATCCTGCCATATCTCATTCACTAACAGCACTGAATCTCTCCTTGAAATAGTCTCTGGTTTTCTCCTAGTCTGTTCTGTTTGGGCTACTCCTGTCTCTGTCCCTAGTTCCCCAGTACCTGACTTTATCAACTTAATTCTCTATATTCTGAATAATTTAGTCAGTTCCATGGAGTTAAGTATTAATGTGCCTATGGTGCTCAAATTTAGATCACTAAGACCAAAGTTCTTCCTTGTTCCTGGCTTGTGTATTTGACTGCTTTCCTCATAGTTAAGCGCATTATGTCCAACCCATTCATTTTTTCTCCACTCCGTTAATCTATTCCTCTCTCAGTATTCTTTGTCTGGATAAGTGAGAACTCTGGATATCTCAGGCTAGGCTCTTTGAGGTTATAGTAATCAGTCAATGTTAAAAAAAAGGTCTGCCTCCCAAGGGGAAGGGAACCCTTCTTTCCAGGTCATCACAACTCTAACCCAAATCACCACCTCTTGCCTAGACTACTCTAGCATTCTCCCTCCTCCTTACGTTTAGATATTCCCTACCAGCACTTCAATAGTTTTTTTTTGGGGGGGGAGGGGGATTTAGGGAAGGAGAAAACTCATCTGCACGCTGCACTTTAAATAAAATGTTTATTGTTTTACAGTTTTGGGGGGGATATTTGGAGAAGGAAATAATTGATCTTCACACTACACTTTTTTTTTTAAGAATTATTTTATTTAACTTTATTTTAATTTGACCAGAGAGGGAGAAAGTGAGAAAGCAAGCCACCAGGTCCGGGACTCAAATCATGGTCAGCCATGTGGGAGTCCAGCACCCTTAACCACCATGCCACTTGCCAGCTCCCACACTACACTTTGAATAAAATGTCTATGATTATATTATGGTTCTTCCTGATCTAAGCACAGCTTGCTGTTCTGTTTTTCTTTGTCTTTTGTGTTCTACCCACATTGGTTTATTTTGTGTTCCTCAAACTAGCTGACCCTTGCACCTTGCACTACATGTTTCTTCTTGAAATGCCATTTATACTCTGCACTAATTCTTCAGGCATTAGGTCCTCTAGTCCCATGGCAGTTCTCCATTAAAGCACTCAATTTCCTTGTTGATGTATATTGCAAGTTAAAATTGTTTTCTTCCTGCTTTATTATCTTTACCTTTGGTAAACTGTAGACCACACAAAGAATTCTTTCTACTAAGGTTGCTTACCACTCTGCCCGGTGCCTCCTACAGTACCTTGCAAATAGTGGGTACTTAGCAGTAAATAGTCATTGAATGTAGGGACCAGCAGCTGGCGTAATGGCTATGTCGCTGGACTCCCACACACTACATACAGTCAACCACGGTTTGAGTTCCGGACCTGGTGGCTTAAATTCGTGTGTGTGCCCAGGATCCGGAGAGGAGAATGGAGAAGGGATTGTGGTGTGGCCACCCCACCACACTGGAAGGGGTGATTTCTCACTTTCTGTCTGTCTGTCTCTTGTCTGGTGAGCACACAGGCCCTATAAAAAAAAACACACACACACACACACACATAGAATGTTTAGATAATAAAACATGAGTTACCATTGTTGAGCTTGGAGTCCAATTGCACAATTACTGTTAAGTGTTGCAAAGAAATAGTACAGGGTTAAGGGCCAGATCACAATTTCTTAGACTCAATTGTATTAGACTTTCCTCATTTGGATTTTAAGCAGAAGAATGAGATTCTTACATTTTGCAGTTTTTTAAAGTTCACTAGGGGTAAGCATTCTAGTAGGGAATTCAAGAAAACCAGTGTGGGAAGGCTGTCCAACTCAATCCAGCAAAGAGAGGATACTGGCCTAGAACAGATAGCTGGCAGAAGTGAGAATAGTGGATGGATTTGAGAGATCTAGAAATATTTAACAAGACTTGATCATTACAGATTATGGGGGTGGCGGGAAAGGAGGGAAGAGAAAATTTGAGGTTTGTGGTTTGAATAAATAGTTGAAATACCGTATATTTAGATAGGTAAGGCTGAAAGAGGGGCAGTTTTATGGATGGATGATTGCTTATGGGGAGAGAGTGTGTGTAGAAGGCCCAGGGCAAAACACCAAGAACCTTTATATTTAAATGTAAATTTAAAAAATTAGGTAGGGGACCAGCAGGTGGTATGATGGTTAAGCTTCTGAATTCCCACATGCAGACCACAGTTCATGTCCAGAACCTGGCAGCTTGAAAATCCCCTCGGGTGCATGTGCATGCATGCTCAAAAATCCTGAGAGAGTGGAGGAGAAGAGTTTGTGACATGGCCTTCTCCCCGGGGGTGGGCATGGGGGGAGGGATGCTTTCTGTCTTTCCCTCTCTTCATCTCTCTGGAGAGCACATGTGTCCTATGACAAAAACCTTTAAAAAACGTTTTAAAAATGGGAAAAAGCATGCAGTTAGTAGGATGGAGGTATTTAAAGGAGTTGTATAAAATTCTGCCACATTCCCTAGAAATGAGATAACAGTTGTAAATGTCTTTCGTATTTAGTGATAAAGTGTAAACGCCTAATTTTGAAAAGTTTGTGAGTGGGAGGATAAGATAGAATAGTAGCTGGAGGATGTCATGTCTAATAATTCTTAAAATGATGGGAAGATATGTTGAAGTGTCAATGAAAAGGATTTGGCAGAAAAGTTAAGATGTGAGAAAGAGCATGTATCATAAAATTCTTGCTTCTGGCTGAGGTAGTTGTGAATAGTAATGTGATATCCTAAGATAGTAAAGGAGTAGTAGTGTCGGAGGGAAGGTTAATGCCGAGCTTGAGGTTCCAGTAGGTCATCAAGAAAGAGACGTGGTGATCATTCTTTACATGATTCTGAAACTACAGTCCTGAACTTTACATCTTCTGAGGGCAAACATTCTTATATTCTTGAACATTTAGACTGGAGTTTGGGATATAGTAAGGACACTACATTTTGCAGGAAATGAGGGAAGAAAAGAAATCAATCTTTAGATCTGAACTACAAGTAAGTTTTGGAGTTTGCAATTTTTAGCCCTACTTAAAGCAATGAGAGGATGGTAAGATCAAAAAGCATGTAGGAAAAGATAAGATAGACAAAGAGAATCCTGAAGAACATACGCACTTAATGGGCATTAAGAAAGTGGCTAGCAAAGAAGACGGGAATGGAGTCAAGAGAGAACCAGGAAAGGAAATGAGAGTGGAGAGCTTTGTAAAAGCCAGAGAAGGGAGATGGATGAAATGCAGATGGTTATACCAAGGGTCTTTAGGAGACTGAGTAGGAGTTAGAATAAGGAGTCTCCAGGACCAGCAGGTGGCGTGATGGTGAAGGTGCTGGACACTCCCATATGGCTGACAATGGTTCAAGTCCTGGACCTGGTGGCTCGCCCGCTTGCTCTCTCTCTCTCCCCCCTCCTCTGGTCAAATTTTAAAAAAATAAATGAATGAATAAATAAAATAATTATTATTTAAAAAAAGAATAAAGAGTCTCCTAGAATTAACTGTTGATAGTAATGGATTTTTAGAGGAGCTTTAGTGGATGCTAAAAGTTTATTGTTCAGTTATGTTCAGTTGAGTGGTGAACAAGCTAACTAAGGAAGCTGTTACATACTTATGTAAGCAGGTAGGTAGGTAGGTATTTTGGCTTTAAAGAAAGAGATACTGGTCAGTACCTGAGTTTTGAAGAATTTAAAATGAGTTTTGCATGGGCTCTGGAGAGGTACCTATTAAATAGGTTGGCATTCAAGTAAATTAGTAGGTAGAACCTAGTCCCCCAAGAACACAGGGGGAAATATCCATTACAAAGTAGAAAGGACACCTTTTAGACTTAAGTCTGTTATGTAGAAATGTGATTCTTGCCAATTGTGGTAGAGCGAGGGTGGGGAGGAAACAGCATTTCTTCTGAGCAACAAGGCTTAAAAAGTATAAAGGTTTGACTGTTGGTAGTTTGAGATGAGTAGGAGAAGAAACTTGAGTAGGGGATATAAAAAGTGATCTTTGAGGGACCAGCAGGTGGCGTAATGGCTACGTCGCTGGACTCTCATGTAGTCGACCACAGTTGGAGTCCTGGACCCAATGGCCGGGCGCATGTACATGTGTGCCCAAGATCCCGAGAGGAGAATGGAGGAGAAGGGATTGTGGGGGGGCCCTCCCCCGGGGGGGGGGGGGGGGAGTGACTTTTCGCTCTCTGTGTGTCTCTCTCTGGCAAGCACACACACCCTATAGCAAAAACCTCTCTAAAAAAAGTGATCTTTGATTACTGATCACCTAATATATGATATTTCTACATTCAAATTCCAGCTGAGATAAAAGCACAGTGTTGTAGTGGCATCATCTGTATAATTATATGGTATTCCTGATGCTGCTTCTCAGTTTGAATGAAAGAGAAGGAAAGAAGAGGTAGCTGCCTAGTAGTTCTGGTAGAAGTAATGCAATAATGATTTGAGCCTGGATGGAGTGGGAAACAAAGCCAAGAAGACAGGGGAAAGCGGTCAAAGTACTAGGGATCTTAATTGCATCAAAAAGTATGGTGAGAATAAGGCCAAGAATTAGGTATGAAAGACTGGGGTGTTTAAGATTTTAGGAGTAATGCAGTTTGCTGTGTCTGGAAATGGCCAAAGTAATGTTACAATGTAGACAAAGGTTTTGGAGTTGAGAAATGTAAAGTACTTTTGTTCTGATCTATTGGGTTGAATGTACACAGAAGATATCCTTCGTGTAAACCAGTGTGGGAAGATTAAATCAAGTGCTGAAGTCCCAATTGAAAGGTTCAAGAACATGCTTCCAAACTGGTACAGGACTTTGGGAAAGTCGTTTCTTCAGAATATTTTCTTGGTGCTAGTTCTTAGCCTAGTGGTTAAAGGTGCAGGATCTCATGTGGTCAACCATTGTTCAAATCCCAGCCTCAGTGGCTTGGGCAAAAACATCTGATGTATGCACATGTGTACCCAAAGGCCTAGCAGGATGGAGAAATGGAGGAGAAGGAATTCTCTGCAGGAACTCTGCAGAGTGAATATTCCCCCAAACAAAAAGATTACCTTCTTGTCTCAGAAGTCTTGAGGAATCCAGGTATTGTTATGATGAAGTGCAGCGTTTAAATTTGTGAAGCAATGAAGAACAAGACTTCTCGAGGGAACCCTTTTTAGGGAGCATATTAACAGGATTTATAGGCATGAACCGAGGAGCTCAGAATAATAGGAGTTTTAAGTATAAGGACTAGGGTTTTCTTTTAATGGCCAAGAGGAAAGATAATCCTTATAACTGAACCATTTAAGTTCAAAGCTACAGCACAAGTGGAAGCTGCTGTATCCAGCCTTCTTAGGCCTACTTTCCATGTACCTGATGCGCTAATGGTAGAAACCATCAACCTTTATTGATTACTACTGTGTGCTAGGCACTGTACTAAGAACTTTATTTCCATTGTTAGACCAACTCAATGTAAAAACGTTATTTATTTTGCTAGAGGGCATGTGCACTTAGCGGAGAGGGAGAACACATCCCCCAGAGTTTATTTCTCCATCCTGTCAACATTTGGGGTATGCATGCATAGGCATCCAATGTGTGTCTCAAACTGCTAGGGCCAGTACTTAAACTGCATGATCAGCCATGCGGGATCCATCTCTGTCAAGACCATAACCCTGTACCAACGCTGAAGAGTTAGGTACTTTTACTCCCATTTTAAAATGAAATATAGTGCAATGAGGAAATCTAGGTAACTTGCCTAACAGAGTTACACACGTAATGTGTGGCAGAGCTGAGAGCTGAAACTAAGCAAACTGACTCTCAAGCTGGTATGTGCTTTGGTTCGGAGAATGTAGACAGACAGACAAGATAACAGGTTGCTCAGAGCTTTTATCAAAATGTTGTGGGAACAGCAGTTAGCGTAATGGCTATGTCGCTGGACTCCCACGTAGCCGACCGAGGTTCAAGTCCCGGACCCGGCGGCTTAAACTCACTCCGGGTGCGTGTGCGTACATGCCCAAGATCCCAAGAGGAGAATGGAGGAAAAGGGATTGCAGCGTGGCCATCCCCCCTGGGGGGTGAGTTCTCGCTTTCTGTCTCTCTGTCTCTCTTTGTCTGTCTGGTGAGCACATGTGCCCTATAGCAAAAACCTCTCCAAAAAAAAAAAAAGTTGTAAAAATTGTCCTAGTGTTGGAAAAGACCTCTCCAGGTATTTGGGAAATAGAATTTGAATCTGATTTTAAGTGAATCTTTTTTTCTTACATCTATTTATTCCATGAGAGAAAGGGTGACCCATCCTCACCCCTCCACCCATCAGGACCATAACACCACAGTCCACTCCTAGTCTCAGCTAGCCTGGATATCTTGGGGCATGGGCACACACACACTCAGTGTGCTCAAGGAGGCCTTGGGACTCAAACCAAAAACATGTCCCATGTGAGTCCAGTTGCATTACCTCTGTGCCACTTCCTGGCCCTGATACTATGTGTGTGTGTGTGTGTGTGCACGCACACGCGCACGCGCATGCATACATGCACACGTTTTAATTTGTATTCCAAAAAGAAAGGAATAAACGGGACCAGCAGTTAGTGTAATGGCTATGTCGCTGGACTCCCACATAGTTGACCACGGTTCGAGTCCTGGACCCGGTGGCTCAAACTCACACCCGGCACATGTGGGTGTGTGCCCAAGATCCCGAGAGGAGAATGGAGGAGAAGGGATTGAGGTGTGGCCATCCCCCCTGGGGGGTGATTTCTCACTTTCTGTCTGTCTGTCTCTATCTGGCGAGTGCACGTGCCCTATAGCAAAAACCTCTCCGGAAAAAAAAAAAAAAAAAAAAAGGAAAGAAAGGAATAAACTTCTGGAGCCAGAAAAGAGGTGGCTGTGTCAATGAAGGTCAAGAATGTGGAAGGATGAATGGCGCTGTCTGCAAGAGACCTGCGCTGCGGTTGTGTACTCTTAAACCAAAGAAGCTAATGGAAATAAGCAATTCTGCTGGGGCTGAATGAATTCTGACTAGCCCTGTACTTCTGGTCAGTGTGTATTAGGAGCGCTGTCACTGAAACTTGTAGCCAGAAGGACTTTTGTTCTTTGAAATATTAATAGCCATGAGCATAGCAAAAGAATGTTCACTATGCAGGCTGTGCTTACACAGCCTTTAGTGCTACCACCACCCTCAATCCCTTATTTCCCTAAATTGAGGAAGAGGAGCCAGACACCAGGGTGACAACAGTGGTCCTGCTCTGCCCAGATCCCCTTGTAGTCATGAGGTATTTAAGGAGTGATTCAACTTTCAAAGACACAGTAAGTTTCAGACTATTTGGAAGTAGAGAAGTAGAGCACACCAAAATATTCCCTGGAAACACAGCTGTGAATTTTCACAAGGGGAGTGTCCCCTTCTTGCCAGGGCAAATTGACCTCTTTTATATGGAGGCTTTAAGATGTTAGCCTACACCTTGACACTTAAAGGCATGGGAGGTTGGGTATACAGAGACTCAATCTCTTATGTATGTCCAATACACTTCTACAGTCGTTTGATTCAAATGTTCACACAAGTTTTTGGCAATCCTTGTTGCTGCCTCCAACCCTAAAAAGCTAGTAAACTCATTACATTTATTTATTTCAAAATAATCAAAGCCATTCTTAAAAACAGTGTATTTAGGGACCAGCAGTTGGCGTAATGGCTATGTCGCTGGACTCCCATGTAGTCGACTGTGGTTTGAGTCCTGGACTTGGTAGCTTAAACTTACGCCGGGCACATGTGCATGTGTGCCCAAGATCCAGATAGGAGCATGGAGGAGAAGGGATTGAGGCATGACCATCCCCCATAGGGGGTGATTTCTCGCTTTCTGTCTGTCTGGTAGGGCATGCACCATATAGCAGAAACCTCTCAAAAAAAAAAAAAATTATTTACTGAACCTATTTAATACCACCTAAACTAAAGCATTACAAGATTTTTCTTTCAGGCACTGTTCAAAGGAGATATTCTAGTCCCATGATGGCAGTTGGGTGTTTATACAGGTTATAATATAATTTAATCCTTGCAACAACACCTACCCCATGAGCAGAACTGGTTCTAGGTACAAGCAGATGGCGTAATAGTTTACATTGCTAGACTCCCACGTAGTCAACCATGGTTTGAGTCCTGGATCTGTCAGCTTAAAACACTGGGCACATGTGCATGCAGGCCCAAAATCCCAAAAGAAAAATGGAGGAGAAGGGATTGTGGCATGGCCATCCCCCCAGGATGTGATTTCTTGCTTTCTGTCTCTCTGGAGAGTGCATAGGCCCAATAGCAAAAATCTCTTTTTAAAAATAAAACTGGTTCTGAATGCTTTCTCCACAGTCCTTCCTAGTGATGGTATTGCCACTTGAAAACAGAAGGATGAAGGAGAAAAGTGTGAAAAATATTCAGAGGAAGTTTTATAGTTTTCATTGTAAATGCGGGAAACTCCAATATACCTTGCATATTACTAAATAATGTAAAATTAAAAATTCTGTCATATGTCTTGGCATATACTAATGTCTTAATTTAAAGAAAAATAGTGTATTTATGAAGCCAGCAGATTGCATGGTGGTTAAGGCACTGTACTCCCACATGACTGACTGAGGTTCGAGTCCTGGCCTCAGTGACTTGAAACTCAACACTGGGTATGTGTGTGTTTGTACCCAAGATCCAGAAAGGAGAATGGAGATGGGATTACAGCATGGCCCTCCTTCTTGGGAGTGATTTCTCACTTTCCCTTGGGTGAGCACACATGCCCTAAGGCAAAGACCTAAAAAAAGAGTATTTGTTACCAGTATTCAATGAGAAACTGAAACAATGCTAGCTTCTTCCCACAAAATCTCAATCTCACACCAGGTCTCACCCCAGATACTTGAGCCAGTGGTATGAAAAGCAACAACTTATCCACCAGAAATGGGAGGACCAAGAATGTCCAGCGTGCTCTGTGTGATGATGGTGTGTCCCTGTCCAACACAAAATAGTGGTTGGTTGTAATCATTGAGCTTTAGGCTTGTTACTGATCTTTTATTATTACTGTCTCCAACTTGATAAACCTGACAATAAGAAAACCTGAATTTTGATTTTAAGATTATAGGCTGAAACCCAGCATTCCTAGCTACATTTTCTTTTTCTTTTCTTCTTTACTGTGTAGGCAGCTTTCCTTGGAAGCACTACATTGATGCAAAGGGCAGACATGCTCCAACAGAGGTTTCAAGTCTTTTATACACAGAATTTGGCACTCGGTAGAGCAGGAGTCACAAAGTGCTCAAAGATCCTGGAAGAGAGGCTTGAGAAGCCCAAGGCTGAGATGTGGCTCTGTCCAGGTAGTAAGAACAGTACGTAATGTTTAATAAACATCATGAGTCAGACACTATCCTGAGCTCTATGCATTGGCTCATTTAATTGTTAATGACTGTATGAAAGGAAGTAGCTGGCATTGCAGGCAGCTCAAAGAGCTTTTGTGTATCACCACCTGACCGTTCCAAGTGACCCATGTGTTCTTGGTGGGTCAGGTCAGCAATCCTAGAACACGGCTTGAAGGAAAATTTATATAGAGCAGTCAATATTATATGTGTGTGTGTGTGTGTGTGTGTGTATACACATACCTGTTCCTTCAACAAGGAAAGCAAATGTGGTAGATTTTTTATAACCATGTCAGAGTGGGAAGAAAAGAGCATGTCACCATTGGGAAAAATCTATATTCACATCTTATTACCTTGCTTTCCCATCTCTTTCAGAGTCTGTGTTCATATTGGCCTCATCAAAAAAGTTAAGTACACTCCTTTTTAGCAAGCATACGCATCGTCTGTCTAATGGACTTTTTTCCTTCCTTCATGATGGAGTATGTGCACACGAGAGAGAAAAAGAAGAGCTCCCTCCACAGGGTCTGGCCACACCCCAGTCCTCTTCCTCCATTGCTCCAGCCCATTGGATCTTGGGCACTCACACGTGTTTGGCATGTCTCAGGTTAATCAGGCCTAGAAGTCAAATAGCAGTCACCACATCAGACTTGACCGCTCTTGAGCAGCACGGTACTGCTGTGCCACGGACGTGGCCCTGTGCTGGGATGTTTCTTGGGTGTGTCTCAGAACATTTTTTTCTTTAAATTTTGCTGTACAGTGCATGCACTTGCTGCATAGAGAGAATAAGAAAGAAAACACCCCCGGGAGGGGTGGCCATGCTGCAGTCATTTTTACCTCAGGATTTTGGGTACGCACCCAGTGTGTTTTACAAACTGCCAACCCTGGTCTCAAACGTGGTGGTGGTTAGCCCTGTGGGATCTAATCACCTTGATTGTCAAAGCACTTGCTGATCCTGAAACAAACTTTTTAAATTAAGTGATTTGCTTCATTTATTAGTGTCAGGACTGTCTTTCTGACCTGTTTATCAGCCTTTGCTGGAATAGTTGGTTGAGGATTGGAATCAGAGATGCGGTTAACTTACATGCTGCATGTAAAATAAGTTTCAGTATGTGTAAAGCTCATCAGTTTCATGGCTGAGGTATATGTTGTGGTCAGGTACTGAGTTGCAAAAGAATAACAGGCCACAAGATGGCAAGCTAACACTGGAAATGTGCATGCAGTCAAGGTCTAGAAAGTGAACCTTTCCATTATATTCTTATGCTTAATAAGGAACATGGACGCTGTGGTATTCATTTATATGTCTGAGTACTTGTGGTAAGTTTAACAGTTACAGAAGTACAGTTTTTAAAAATTGAGAGATGATCGGGCTGGCGAGTAGCATGTTGATTTAGATAGCTGGATCTTACATGGTCGATTATGCAGTTCGAGTCCCATACCTTGTGACTTGGAAAACATGCTGGGCAAGTGTGCTCATGTGCCCCAAATCCTGAGAGGAGAATGAAGGGAAAGGATTGTATTTGACCATCTCCTCTTGGGGGGGAGGGGGGTGATTTCTCTCTGTCTCCCTGTCTCTCTCTCTCTGGTGAGCTCATATACCCTATAGCAAACTAAAGGAAAAAAATTAGGAGATGATTATGACACCTTAGCATTGATCAGTTTTAGGACGAATCAATTAGCTTTTGTAATGGTAACAGATTTTTATATCATGAACTGTTGGGTCATCAGAAAAGTCATGGAGTGTTTTTCCAGTGATGTGATATGATCAGTCCTGGTCTGGTATTAACATCTTAAGTCTTGGCCAGCAGGTGGTGTGTTAGTTAAGGTGCTGGACTCTCACATGGTCAGCGCAGATTCGAGTCCCAGACCTAGTGGCTTGCTTTCTCATTTTTTCTCTCTCTGTCTCTAGTGGGCACACATGCCCTATAGAAAACTTAAATTAATAAAAGTAATAAAAATACATAAATGAATGTTTTTTTTAAAATCTTAAATCTTGAACCAGAATGTTCCATTTCACCTGACTTACTCCAAACAAAATGTTATTTTATTGAGGTTTTTGAAACCATGTTTCAATTCTGCCAGTCAATGTACTAGCCATTTCTTTTATCTTTGGAATATATAAGCATGTCTCTGTGTCATTGTCCTAGTTGCTAATGTGAAAGTAATCAGAAATGGTTTTTGGCTGTGAGGAAGATATTAATAAGGCAGGGATTTAAATCAGGCAGTTGTTGTCTCATGTAGTAATGATAAAGCAGATAGGAGATAGGCAATTTGAGGATAATACAGCAATCCCATGATGGCATCAGTGTCCCAGGAGTCTATCTTTCTGCTCCTTTGTGAGGTCTTGTTTCCTCCTCAAAGTCACCACATGGCAGAAAAGTGTTCGCTGCAACACTAGCTAGGATGTGTCAGGCAGGAAGGGGTAGTGGAGCAAAAAGACACATGCAAACTAGGTCACTGTCACTTTTTAAGTAACTCCCTAAAGCACCAGCCCAAAATATTTGTTGTTTTGAAAAGAAGATAGTCACATAGATACCTCTACATACAAAGGAGACTTGTGAATGTATCCCCCTACCCCACCCCCGGGGACACTGTCATTCTCAAAAAAAAAAAAAAAGAAAAAAAATCAGGATTCTTTTTGGTGGAGAGGAATAAATATTGGGCAGACAAGACATGGGAGAAAGAAAGGAAACAGTGTTTTGTGTGTTTGTATGTGTTCAGATTTTTGCCATAGGGCGTACTCTCACCTGAGAGAGAGACAATGGGAAAGTGAAAAATCGGCCCCAGAGGGGGATGGCCACACCACAATCTCTTCTCCATTATCCTCTTGGGATTTGGAGCATGCATGCACACGTGCCTGGCATGATTTTCAAGCCTCTGGGTCTCGGACTCCAACCGCGGAGTTGGCCATGTGAGATCCAGTCACTTAACCTCTATTCCACCTGCTGGCCCCTTGTTTGTATTTTTAAAGAACATAGAGCTCCTAAGCACCAGAAACTTAAGCTTTGAGGATACAGGAGTGTAAAGAGTTGCATAAGTTCTCGACCTTACAGTCAGTTTTTTTTATTTATTTTAAGGTTTTGCTATAGAGTGCATGCACTTGCTGGAAAGAAACAAGAGAGAAAGTAAGAAATCACCCTCCAGGGGGGATGGCCATGCCACAATCCCTTCTTCTCCAGGCTACTCTTGGAATTTGGGGCACGTGCACAGACTTGCCTAGCATGATTTTCAAGTCACCAGGTCTGGGACTCAAACCATGGAATTGGCCTTCTGGGCTCTACACTACCTACTGACCCTACATTCAGTTTTTAATGTCATCATCAAATTAATGTAATTAGGAGTAATCTGTTCTAAGAAGATTGGTTTATCAGGTGTGTTTATCTTTCATAGAAAATCAAATCTCTAAGTTATTGCACTTGCTCTTCTTTGAGATAAACACTTTACAAATGGGAGCTTTTGGCTTACTTAGTGATTAATCCTTTTTTTAGTAACAGTACTGTTGATCCTCAGTTTAGTTAATGACATTTTTATACCAAGAATGTAACAATCATACTGCTTAATATTTGCTTCCTTTCACCCCAATCTATACAATTTTTTGTTGCATTTTGTTTAATTTTAGGTTTTTGCCATAGGGTATGGGTGCTCACTGGAGAGAGATACAAAGAGACAGAGGGTAAGTGGGAAGTCACTCCCTAGAGGCATGGCTGCAGTCCCTTCTCCATTCTCCTTCTGGGATTTGGGGCATGTATGCACATGTGCCTGGCATGATTTTCAAGCTGCCGAGTTTGGGACTCGAGCCACAGTAGGTCATTTGGGAATCCAGTGTCTTAACTACCACACCACCTGCTGGCCCTACAGCACAGATTTTTTTTATAGGTACCCATTCCTAACAAAGAGGATTCTGGAGTTCCCTTCTTTAGTATTCTATTCCTCTGTACATATGAGCAGATTCATCCCCAAATCTGTACTCCATCAGTTCTGTCATCTCTACTCTGACAAAAGGCATTAGTGTCTGCAAAAAAAATGTAAGGTAATTTATTGACAAAAATTACACATACTGGGCCCAGCACATGGTGTAATGGTTACATTGCTGACCATAGTTGACCATGGTTTGAGTCCCAGATCTGGCAGCTTGAAACTCAGGCTGGGCGCGTGTACATGTGTGCCCAAAATCCCAAGAGGAGAATGAAGGAGAAGGGATTGCAGCATGACTATCCTCTCTTGGGGGTTATTTCTCACTTTCTCCCCCACCCCATGAGCACACATGCTCTATAGCAAAAATCTCTCAAAGAATTACATATATTACTTTTCTCTAAATAATATCTTTGTGTTCTTTTGTAGTAGAAAACATTAGTAAAATATTAAATCTCTGAAGCTGGGGACAGATCTGGTACTGCACCTTCAAATAGATAGGAATGTTGACCTATGTGGATATTTTTCTCTTTTTTTCTGTTTACAGAAAAAATTTATGAATAAGACTATTTTATTAGGACTTTCTCAGTTGCAAAACACAGAAATCCGATTTAAACCAGCTTAAGCAAAGGATACTTTATCTTATAACTACATCTCCTAGTAGTAACTAGATCTCAGGAACACAGGGTTGACAGATTCAGACATTCTCGAGTCTTTGTCTTTCCCTCTCTCATCTCTTGTTTTAGTCTTTCTGAATTGACTTCATCCCCTTGTAGGCACTTGAAGCTTTGGGCACTTTTTTGTAGAACTCAGAAAAAAATTCCTGGCAACTCTACTTAGAAGAAACCATGTGTCTGGTAGTGTAGTCTAGTAGTTAAAGTGAGCCAAATCCTACATGGCTGATTGTTCAGATCTCAGCCTCAATGGCTTGAAAAACATGCATAGTGCATGTGTGTAGATGCCCCAAATCCCAACAAGGTGTAGAAATGGAGGAGAAGGGATTGTGTCATGACCATGCCCCATTGCAGGGTGCTTTTTCCCTCTCTCTGTCACTTTCTGGCAAATGCAGACACCCTCTAGCAAAAAAGAAAAAGAACTGTGACCAGGGGCAAGGTCTGTGACCAGAAAGAGTGCAAGGGGATAGTGCGGAGCAGACAAAATAATCACTGCCAGTCAGGAGTGACTTGGGTGAAGTTCAAGAGAACTCTATTTAGGAGCCAGGGATGCCTGGTGTGACAGAATGGTGAAAGAAGGCCTATTGTTGATCACTAACTCTGTTTTTATTAGCTGCATGGCCTTAGAAAAAGTGACTGCCTTTTTCTCATTTCTGAGGTTACTGTCTACTCTATGGATACCAGAAGGCTTCATTCAGGGTGAGCCAGGTGAGGCGATGCAGTGAGTGCAGGATGCAGACGGAAGAATCTCTACCTCTTCTTCACCTCCGTGCTCCTTACTGAAGGGGACATTTTCTTCAGC
>NW_006159559.1:9983330-9985844 GCF_000334495.1 Tupaia belangeri chinensis
ATTGTGTATCACATCTTGAGAGGCTAACGTTAGCACAAATGTCAAGTGCCCAATAAATAGTTCATTGATCAGAGAATAAATATGGCACATATGAACTGCCAGTCTTTCTCAATCAATTTTTTGGGTCTTCACTGACACTAAGGTTTCAGAATGTTCTTATAGGAAATTCATTTTGTAAATTAAGGTATGACAACAAACTTAACAGAGGAAAAAATGGCTTCCTATTTAAACAGTGTCATTTCTATTGGCCCTGCTGTCTTCACCTTCCAGTTTTCTCTTTATACAAAGTCTGGGTCATGGGGAAAGTGATGAGGCTTCTTTTTTTTTATTTTTTTGATTTAAATTTATTTGCATTCATTCACTGTACATCATTACTTTTTTCCTTTTTTTTTTTTTTTTTTTGAGAGGTTTTTGCTATAGGGCATGTGCACTCGCCAGAAATACAGAGAGACAGAAAGTGAGAAATCACACCCCCCCCCCCGGGAGGATGGCCATGCTGCAATCCCTTCTCCTTCTTTCTCCTCTCAGGATCTAGGCGACGCATGCACACGTGCCCCACATGAGTTTAAGCCATCAGTTCTGGGACTTGAACCATGGTCAGCTATGTGGGAGTCCAGCTATATAGCCATTACATCATCTGCTGATCCCATGATAAGGTATTTTTACGTAGAAAAACACATCGTGACTTTCTCCACAACCCAATAAAAAGCAAGGAGAAGTACATATCCAAGCTGTCAAACCTTTGTGCTTGGGCAAAGCTGGATGTAACTGATGTGAAGAGACTGAGCTCCCAATAAAATGTATTTGGCAGCAAGTTCATCTTCAGACTAGGGAAGTCTTTTGTCTACATCCCAGTTCTGCACACTTAAAACTCTCTTTTCTGGAATCCATACCATGCTCTCGATCTCAAAATCCTTAAACTTCTTTAACACTGTTTTTTAAGAAAATTTTTTATTTCATTTTATTTGTGATTATTTTCCAGTTTGCTACAGGATGTCCATACTCACCAGAGGGAGACAGACAGAGGGAGAGAGAGAGAGAGAGAGAGAACAAGCCATCAGGTCTGTGACTTGAACCATGGTCATCCATGTGGGAGTCCAGTGCCTTAACCACCACATCACCTGCCAAAAACTTTTCAAAAAAGTCATAGTTACCTGCATTTGTAAGACTAGATGTTTTCAGGTCAAATGGTAAAGCACAGAGTTGGAAGCTCCTAAGTCTAGCAGTGCTCTGTGGTGTAAATATGAAAGAGCAGGAAAAACCAGAGCAGTAACCTTTCTTGCTGCAGTTGAGAACACAATCTTTAAGACAGAAATGATGACCAGTGTTGGTTACGTGGTCTGTAAATGGCCAAAAAGCCTTCATTGTGCATTTTATTCTAAAGAGAGCAGGGCATAGAAGACATGATATAATTAGTTTTAGTTAAAATTACATGCATGACTTTCTGTTAAAATCCCAGGGGAGAAGAAAGATCCCTGAACTATCTTTACTAGACATCATTGCATATTCTGTTCTGAAATTGTCAGAACAAGTTTTATTTCACAGAATATTCATACCCAGTGCAGCCAAGTAAAGATATCAATGGTAGTCAAATAGCATCACAAAAGGTCTTTATTTTTTATTCTGGAAAAATGCACATATGTTTGAGTATTAAACTTAGAGACTATATCTGTTAATATGCTTTAGATAGAAAAGTAAAAGTTCTAGGCTTCAAAATAAATGATAGTACATTTCTATTTTTACATTCTTTGCACCACTGTAACAGCATAGTACACATTTTATTGTCTGTCCTAGAGACGGGTGTGTTGGTAAATTGTAGGCAAGCTGTGACAGTCAGTATAGCCCATTGTAAAGTCCTGCTTATAAGAAAGGCCCAGCAGTATGGAGATTTACAACGTATTTCATTGTTCTTTTGGTTAAGGAGAAGCGTTATGTGATTATCAAGTGGACAGGTTCTTTTTCTGTGGCCTCTCTGGTTTTCTATCAATGTGCTGCTGTCTATGAGACCTGCTTCCCTCTAAAATTCTAGAATGACCCTTTCATATATCTACTGGTCCAGGCAAGCAGGATATCCCCCAGTAATACTTGTACTTTTCTGGGACTCTACTAAAATGATGGCTTTTCTCCCTCCCCACAGTCTAGTTATATCCAACAATACCTAAACTGGTAAGAGTCCTGGACTCTGGCCTTTTCCCCAAGCTGGACCTTCTCACTGGATATTCTTTGTGCCCAAGTTAGCCACTACCCCATCCTAAACCATAGTCTTTCTCTGTAAAGGTTGAGTAGAGACTTCAAGTAGGAATGAGTGGAGCTTTGGTTGCCACTTTGGAAAGATGTGAGTGCCTCCATAGCAACTTAGAGGCTATGACAGTTGTCAGAACTTTTATTTTTTTAATGTTTTTTAACTTCATTGTATAGGAATTTCAGTGAGATGGTTATAAAATATAATTAGACAACAGATATGGAGTTTCATTTTTGAAATATGTTAGTACTTTTTTTTTTTTAAGGTGTAAG
>NW_006159559.1:9985942-10018497 GCF_000334495.1 Tupaia belangeri chinensis
AAAGAGTGTTAGTTGGAGTTCTTCAGTGTAATTTGTAAGTCACTATTCAAAACCAGTTGTATCCACATGATGGAGAATGCTACAATAAAACAATGAGACCTCTGTCTGGTGCTCACAACTAAAAACATATTGGGATTTTTTTTTCAAATTCCAAATGACATTAAAGCTGATATCCTTTGTTTTCCAACCCAGTTTATGTGTTGCTTAGGAGGAATGCAGGTTTTCTATGTCTGACCCAACTGTGTGTCACAAAGTATCTTTGGTTCTTGTTGCTGTGGTGTGCTTAGAGCCAAGCCTGCATGGGGATTCTGGAGTAGGGAAGGAGCCCCTGTCTCATCACATTCTACACATCTAAGGCTCTGTCTCTCACATACTGAGGACTTGAATTTCTTAGCATATTTTAAGAGAAAACATTTAATAAAGCACTTGAGAACCAAAAAACTGACTTCAATGAAATTTAACACAATGCACAAGCATGAGGTAATGACCAAGAAGAGAATGAAGATGGTTTTCTCAGTGGGTTTGGAGATGAAGCAGTCCACGGTGTTGGGACAGGGCTTCAAATCACACTTCATAAGGTAGGGAACACTAAAGCCATTGTACAGTTTATAAAATAAAACAAGGAAGCCAATTTCAAAACTGATTTTGACAATGAGGCTGAGAAGGTAAGTACACCATAGGCCTCCATCCACTGTGCCTGGGCTGACGTAGAGTTTCTTTCTGTGCCTTTTCTCTCTCCCCTCATGATAGGCTACATGTAGAACTACCAGAAGTGAAGGTGTCGAGACCATGATAAGCTGCAAGGCCCAAAGTCTGACCTGGGAGATGGGGAAGAAGTAGTCAAAACACACATTTTCACAACCAGGTTGTCTAATATTACACTCGAATTCTTTCTGCTCATCTTTCCACACGTGCTCTGCTGCCACAATGTACACCAGCAAACGGAAGATGAACACTACAGCCAGCCAAATCTGCCCAACCCCAGATGAGTATTGGTTTACTCCACTTAAGAGGTCTCTGAGGAACATCCAGCTCATGGTGTAGTCTCAGAAGAAGGCAAGACTCTGCAAAAGAAAACAGTTTCATCACATTTTTAAATTTCTACTTGATCACTTCTGTCTTATTTGAGGGATTCTGGAAAAACTCCAGTTTCTGCATTGTAACAGCTCTGGGTGTTGAAAGCTCCCTACCAATCCTGCAGGATGTGATCACTTTCATGACAAGGAGATGATACAGCTGGTCCGTGGTGATCATTGATCCCGTGTCCACTTTAATTTGGAATTTGCTTGTCACCCATTTTCAAACAAGTTCATGGTTGGGAAAATATAGGGTATTGCTTTCTTCTAGAGATGGATGGGTTGTGTCTGATCAGGAAAGAATTAGACGTTAATCCCAATGTGAACCTAGTACTTTGAGATGTCCTTTACATGCCAGGCTCTTGAAGTCATTGTCTCTACTCTCTCTAACTTGTTAATCTCTCTTCCCAACCCTTAAGCAATTTTCCTGCCCTTCCTGTGTCCCACGCCAGCAGCTGAGCTTCCCTATGATTTGATAGTGAAAGTGAGGCTCTCCAGTATGTACTTCCACAGAGTCATTCCCGCTTACCCTCCAGATGAGCTGCTATTCATGCCAACTTCCCTTCTTTACCTAGTTTGGAAGGGGGAAGTCTCCCTCTTCTTGTCTCTAAACAATCATTCCAGCTCTACATCCATTCTTAATCTATTCATTTCCCCTATTCTTCATTTTGTATCTTCAACTTCCATTTCCCCTTCCTCTCAGTATATAAATTAAGCTTCAGTGTTTTTCGTGTTTTTAGCGCGTGAGAGGAAGGTCTTTACAGTTTATCCTTCCAGTGCCCTCTCCCCTCTTATTTCTACTTCCTCAGCTGTCACTCCTCAGCTGAGAGTTTAATTTCACCATTGTACTTAACTTTCCAGGCTAAAGTTAGTACTAACATCCAACTCCACATCTCTGGACACTTTGCATCTCATTTACCTTTTCTGTGACATTTGGTTATTTCCTGCGCTTGTGTTCTCAAAATGCTTTCAACCTTCCGCACTACTCTCTCTTCTCTTCCTGTTATTCTCACTTCTGGATTGTGCCATCATCGTTTTCTTTGTTCACTTCTTCAAAGTTCTTTACTCTGCTCTTTTCTCACGTCACATTCTCTGGGAAATATCATTCATTCCTGTGGATTCAATTTTCAGATTTCTGACTGTCAAATCTTCAGCTTCTCTCAAAGATTTGGTTTAACTGACTCCTGATTATTATCGGCATGTCCCATAGGTATCTCAAATTGGATGTGTCTACAGCTGACTCTGTTAAGTAATTGGGAAAGTCATGACACTTTTTTCATGTTTTTCTATGCAAAAATGCTTCATGATTTTCCCAATGACCCAATATTGTCTTCACTCTTTAATTTCATATTCTTCTTGAATATCACCACCAACACAAAGTCAGAAATCTTGTATTCATCCTAGATTCCTCTCTCATGACTCTTTTTTAATTGCCCACCAGGTTTTTCTAATTCTTCCTAAATATCTTTCAAGTTCACCTCCAAGTTTCCACTGCTATCTGTCTCTCATTTATACAACGCACCCACTATTTTCTATTTCCCTGAATGCTATTTAACTTTCTTATACCTCTCGCCATTGGTTTTCCATGTAAAAGAAGCTAACGGACAATTGGGAAGTCCTTTTCATTACCGTGACTTTGACTTTCTGGCACTGCCTGCCTCCATCTTGTCTTGTAATTGAACTTTGTGAATGAGCCCGATTTTTGTTTTTGTTTTTGGGTATGTATGTATGTATGTATGTATGTATGTATGTATGTATTTATTTATTTATTTATTTTAATAATTTTTTTTGAGCCCGATTTTTGTTTATTGGGCTCATGATACACTCAGCACTGTTCAGTGCTTCTGAATTGGTCTTTCACAACCACCCTGGAAAGTGGATTTGGGGTTTTGTTTGTCTGTTTGTTTTATGGTAATAGTTGTTCAGTTCTTTCAGTAAGAAGGTAGACAGAAATGGATGCCATTCTCTCAAGGTCACAGCTAAGATACAGAGCAGGGTAAATAAGTCTGTAAAACAAGATTTCTCAGCATGAGCACCACTGACATTTGGGACTGGATCATTGTCTCAGCTGCTGTCCTGTGCATTGGAGGATATATCAGAACCCCTGGCCTCTACCAGCTAAATGCCAGTGGCAGCCCCCCTTCCCCAAACACACACCATTTGGGTCAACCAAAACTGTCTCCATACATTTCTAAGTGGATCCCGAAGATGGAGTAAAATCTCCCTAGTTGAGAACCACTGCTTTTTACTTTCTACCATGACAAGAAGACGTGGGCTAGAGCTCCAGGTCTGCCACTAATTTGCTTTATGATTTCTCAGGTGAAAATGTTTTGGTTTTAGGTCCTATTTTTTATTACAAAAATTAATTATATTTTTCTCCGTAGATTCAGCCAACAATATCATGGAATGGCAGTGCGAGGGGAACCAGGGGTTAAGGACATTAGGATATTGTTCAGCAGCACACCTGTTGGAGCAGATTACATTATCTCTTACAGAGAACAATACAAAACAGACTCACGTGCTAGAGCCCGGCAAAGATAAATGAAGGCTAGGGGGTATTTTCAGAGAAAACAAAGATACATGTACACAATGTTCTATTCAGCAGGGAATAAATACCCTCAATGTCCTTGGTTTTCAGAATACAAACAGAATTGTGTTAAATAAAAAGGATTGTTAAATGTACCTGAAAGGTTAATGTCTTTATCAAATATTAAAACAAAGCCCCAAGATTAAGGAGGGGGAGTACTGTGTTTCCTATGACATATACCATTGGGCATTTGTCCATATTACTTGAGGATATTTATATCATGTTATAAAACATTTGAAAGTACCCTGCTGGATACTTTAGAGAAAAGAGGGCGGTAAGAGTAGACGCAGACTGCCTCTAAATGAAAAGCAGTAGAAAGATGATCTCTGGAGAAAGAAGACTGATGCCATCAAACGTCGGTGCTATGACTTCCATTGGACTGATAAATACCCATTCTATTTTCAGATTCTTTGCTAATGAAAAGACAATGACTTTTCTTATGGGGGAAGAATGTTCCAATGTCAGTTCACTTTTAACAGAGGTAGTTTAGTTTACTGGATGCAAGTCTGGGCAGAGGGTTGGACTCCCTGGATTCAAGTCCAAGCTCATTGGTGGTGGTATGGTACCTACCTAATGGGGTTTATGAGGCTTTCGCAAGTTGATAGATGTAAGCCCTCAAAATTGTGTGATACACGGTGAGTACTCAGTATTGTTTTCTTATTTTGACATTGAAAAAAATTTTCTAGAAAATCACAGTCTCATTTCTCTGCTTAAAGTCCTACTATAAAGGCCAGTAGATGGTATGGTGGTTAAGGCACTGGACTCCCACACGGCTGACTGCAGTTCAATTCCTAGATCTGGCAGCTTGCGATCTCACTGCCCCCACCCCCGGCACTGTCTCTCTGGTGAGCACTCTTTAAAAAAAATTTTAAAATAATTCTAAAGTTTAAAAAAATGCCAAATCCTTCCCCTGCCCCCGACAACAAAGGCCTATGTAGCAGTGCCCTTGCCTGTCTCTCCAACCTTGCCTCGTACATCTCCAGGCACGATGGGTTCCAGATGATCTCTCTCCTTTCCGTCTCTCCTTTAGACCCTACCTCCATTCTCCTGCCTTCAGTGCTCTTGTCCCCCTCACCTGAGTCAGAGCGGCTTCCCTGACCCCACTTATCTAACTTAGGTCTTCTTTGGTATTCTTAATTATAATACTGACTGATTTTCCTTCATGTCATTTACATATTAAAATCACATACTTGTTTATATGATTCTTGTCTGTTCAGAGTACATATTTTATAATGGGCTAGGGTAGTCAAACAGAGAAAATAAAAATGCATTGATGTCTAGTCAAATGGGAACAACAAATGAACAACAAATGATTTTTACTATAAATGTGCCTTCTAATATTTGGGATCACAGATACTAAAAGATTATTTATGGTTTATCTGAAATTCAAATGAAACTGAGCAATCTATGTTTTATCTGGCAACCAAACCAAGTACCTTCACTGCTCACTATTGCACACCACTGCCTAAATAACAGTTAAAAATTCAATAGTGAATAAGAACTTGGCTTCTCTGGAACCAGCAGGTGGCGTGGTGGTTAAGGCACTGGACACTCCCACATGGCTGACCAGAGTTTGAGTCCTGAATCTGGTGGCTTGCTTTCTCACTTCCTCTCTCTCTCACTCTTACCCTCTGTCTGTCTCTGGTCAAATTAAGAAATAAATGAATGAATAAATAAAATAAATAATTATATATAAAAAAAAAAGAACATGGCTTCTCAAGTACTCAAAACTTCCCTGCAAATGCTGGCAACTCTACCATTCTTCTCTTTTGTCCAGCTTCTCTGTTCTCCACCTGAATTGTCACTCCATTCCCAATTAAATTCAACATCCCTTGTTCTAAGGTCCCCTCTTCCTCTTAACTCCTAGCTGCATCTGAGACACACCATCCTGTCACATCTGTAAGAAAAACAAGTGGGAGATAGCCTGACTCCCTCCTAAAAGCGGTTCTGCACTTGGATGCTGGGTTAAAATGCTGTTTTCGTCCCATCATTCTCTGCTTGGGAATATACTATGGCTTCTGCAATATTTTCAGAATGAATGTCAAATTCTCACCTTGATGTTCAGGGCCTGCCTAATCTTATGCCTACCAACATTCACTCACTCTGGTCAGATGATTCATCTTCCCACCCCATATGCTCTCATGCCTCCCCATTTCAAGCCCATATTACTCTCCCAAGAGGTGATTTCTCACTTTCCATCTCACTGTCTCTGTCTCTGGTGAGTGCATGTGCCCTATGGCAAGAAACCTTAAAAAAAATTATTCCTATTTATTCAAATATTTGATCTTACAGCAATAGTTTTCCTTATTGTCATCAATGTTAATTCAAGTAGCACTTTTTATTAAAATTCCAAATGAAATGTGTCTGGTTAGTGGAGACTAGGTATGTGTGGGTATATGTGCACACATGCACTACAGGGGATGAGGAATTAGAATACTCTAGTAATAATTAATGACTTTGTTTTGTTTTTGTTTGGAGGTTTTTGTGCACTCACCAGAGAGAGAGACAGAGATAGTGAGAGGGAAAGTTAGAAATCAACCCCCAGAGGGGATGGACATGCTGCAGTCTCTGTTATACTCCTGGGATCTTGACCATGCACACACATGCACCTGGCATGAGTTTATAGCCACCAGGCCTGGGACTCGAACCACAGTTAGCCATATGGGATCCTAACCAACATAAGCTCTATACCATCTGTTGGCCCCAAATGACTGCTTGTTTTAACCCTTGTCTTCATCATAGCAGATACCTACCTAATCATTAGCACAAGAACTTTGGAGTAGAATTGTGTGAATACAAAGCTTAAAATAGCTATTCCCTGTGTGCTGTATATTCAAGAGTCACAACCAATTGAAAAAGCTAGAGGAAATAACTTCATACATGTAAAGTTCTAGTCTCTTAAAATGAATTTGCATTTGTATAGTTACAAGCAATATCATCAAAAACACTTAGGATAATACCTGGTCATAATAAATAATAATTTAAAAATTATCATTATCACCATTAAACCAGTAAAATTTGTAGGACCCCCAGAATTTCAGGCAAAAAGCCTCTGCTAGCTATTCTAAAGATCTAACTAATCAAGAGAAATTAAAAAAATAAACTCAGATGTCTATGACATAATATTCTGGAGTACAATCAGGCTAAATTAAGAAACTCAAAATTTGGAGATAAATACCTTTCTTGAGTGTGAAATGTGTAAAGACTGTCATGGGGAAGGAGGATGCCTACTTGTAGAAGAAACTCATCCCAAAGAGATCATCTGTCATGTATTTCTGGAATAACTTGGCAAATGCTAGACCCACTCACAGCATACAAAGAGTACCCGAGTAAAGTGGATAGTGAATGTGAATCAACTATGTATCCATGACATAACGACATGGCTGCAAAGGTTGTAAAGGGTAGAGAGCTTCATGAAAGATGGGCAAATAGATCTTCCCAGCATCCACATAGCTCTGTACATAGGGAAAAGACTATACCGTACAGCTACGAACTACTCAGTCACTCTCTCCTGCAGCCAAGATTCTAGATTTTCTGGGGCAACCCCTATTGCAAACATGCGAAGTTGTCAGAACTAGTCAGAATTTTCACAAATTTTTAGGTTCAGCACATGAGTCACGAGACCTTTTTGTATGGTCAAGGATAGTTCATTCATTTGGCCTTTCTACATCCTGAATTAAACATCCATAGCAATCATTTAATTTTTAATACTCCAGTTTACCAAACAACCTTCTGAGTAATAATTTTCTGACCATGATTCTTTATACTATGCAAGAAAGTTTTCCTAGGATTCAACATCACAAAGTAACTGGAGAGACACTTCATAAATCAGGCTCCCTGGGCTCAGTTAACATGAATGAGTCCTTTAGAGCAGACTCAGTTCTGGGTAAATTATACACCTGAGCTCCTGAACCTTTGGGACTGAGCACCAGCCCCTGACTGCAGTACCAAGGTTGAGACCCCTCTTGAGCAACCCGCCAATTCTCTTGTTGCAGGGCAGGCCTTTGCCATGCCAGTAACTTCTCTCTCGACACAGGAGACTTCACTTCTGGGTGGTTCAGGGAGTGACAAGCATGGCCGCCCAGAGGGAAGGTAGGTGAGGCCACTCTGTCCAGATGGGTACAACACTGTTCAAAAAGCCCTTGCACCACCAGGAGCTAGACAGATGCTTTGTAATCACCGCAAAGAGCTGTTTTGAAACTTAAGCTTGAGTAGCACCAGATTTCCAACCGCCTTGCAGACCACAAGTAACAATCCCTGAAAAAAAAACTGTAAGCATATACCCAGCTCCTTTCACCTCTTTTTAATAGTAATACTCATCCTTGATAGAACTCAATCATTTCTGAAACATTTTATACAATCTCATTCAACCCTCACCTCTATCCTCTGTAATAAGCAGGTGTGTCATGCCACCCCCAATTTAGTGATGAAGAAACCCAAACTCAAAAGATACAGGAGACTCATCCAAGACTCCCAATAAGTCAGCAGCAAATCCAGCAGCAGAACTCAGGTTCTACATGGCTGGTCTCCACCTGCCATCAAGCTCTGGATTGTCCTAGTCCATCTATAATTCTGCCTTCCTTGCACATAAATTGTTTGCCCCCCATAAAATAGAGTTTCCTCTCATGGGCATCTTTCTGCCTCTGAGCCCCATTGCACCTGCTGACACTCGCAAACCCTTTAACTCCCAGTATCAATTCAAGGCATTTTATTTTTGATGAGTTGAAAAAAATCTTCATTTTGGTCTATTTGGAAAATCTCTAAAGCAAGGTTTCTCAAACCCAGGATTTGTGGCTCTGCTAGAGTTTGTTGTTATAGTCCCAAGGGGTACAGGATGTTTATATGTGTATTGTTTCTATGATCACAAGAAAAGTGCAAATACACTGAATGACAGTTTCACAACCAAGGGATACCCCAGGATTTAAGCATTTCAGCATTCCTATTTATTAAGATTCAGAAAACTGCACAGAACTCTAGCCAGATGCAGTCCACTACCAGTTTCGTAAGTAAGGTTCTTTGAGATACAGTCAGCAATTTGCCCACTAAATCGACAAATCCCTTCATAAGAAAATAAACTTAACTTACCTCTTGACACTGATGTGGAGATTAAGAAGAGTTCCAGTGACTTATTCATATGATTTAAAAAAGCATGAGTTGATTATATTATTTTCCTAAGAGCGAAGTAATGCTTTAAGCATAAGAAAATGGAGTCTAGTGGTTTCCAAGGTAGTATAAGCCAAACAGGTGTAACCTGATCATTTGTTTTGACTCATAACTTAAATGAGAATTCCTGGGTCTCTTCTGTTTACAGTATACATTGAAAGAGAACTGAAACTGGAAAAAAGAATCCAAAGTAGCTCACCTACATGCAGCTCATAAATATCCCTTTTTATGATGCCTTGCCATCATCCACACAAAGAAGGTGACACAAAGAGTGTTTTTTTCCTCTCTTCAATGACGTTCCAAGGCTTTATCAAAAACTAGCTACAAAAAAACCAATAGGCAAAAAAGCACTTTAAGTTAATCTATTTTGATGAGTTTAACTCCATATGTCCTATTCTTAGAAATCCAGAAAGTAAAAACACACCATTTTGGTGTTTATTTTTTTAAATAGATGTAATATATACAAGGGAGTCTTAAAAAGTTCATGTAAAATGCAAATTATAAAAAATATGCACAAGGGCTGGTAGGTGGCAGGGTGGTCAAGGGCACTGGACTCCCACATGGCCAGCTGCGGTTCAAGTCCCGGACCTAGTGGCTTGCTTTCTCACTTTCGTGCTCTCTCTCTCACTCTGTCCCTCTCTGGTCAAAATAAAATCAATAAATTAATAAATTAATTAAAATAAAATAATTCTTTAAAAAACGCACAAATTTCAATATTGTTTCAGCAAAATAAACTCATACTTTGATTCCACTTTCGAAAAAGTTTTTGAAGTCTCCTTATATTATGAAAAAAAAAAAAAGAAAATATGTGGAACCAGCAAGTGGCACAGTGGTTAAGGCAGCTGGATCTCACATAGCCAACTTTGTAGTTTGAATCCCAGACCCAGCTTGAAAATCTCAGCAGGCGCATGTATGTCCATACCCAAAATCCCAACAGGAGGGAGAGAGAGAGGAGAAGGAATTGCAACGTAGCTATCCTTCCCGGGTAGTGACCTCTCACTTTCCCTCTCTTTATCACTCTTTGGCAAGTACACATGCCACATGGCAAAAACCTACCTTAAAAAAAAAATGACAGATTTAAAGTATGTTATCTTTTTAAAAAGAACTATTTATTTCATATCATTTACTCTTATATTTTGTAGTTTGACCAGAGAGAGAAAGAAAGGGAAAGTGAGAAAGCAAGCCACCAGGTCTGGTACTAGGACTGCAGTTGGTCATGTGGGAGCCCAGCATCTTAACCACCATGCCACCTGCCAGCCCTGTATTTTATTTTTTTATGGTACTATTTCTAGGTATGAGTTTGCCTAAAAGTTAAGATATGTAAAAAAATATATTTTTTAAAATTATTTTTAAGAATTATTTAATTTAATGAACTGTGCTCACCAGACAGAGGCAGAAAGAGAGAAAAAAAGAGTGAGCAGGAAAGTGAGAAACCAAGCCACCAGGTCCACGACTCAAACCATGGTGGGCTATATGGAAGTCCACCACACCACCTGCTGGCCCCCCATTTTTTTTTAATAGCTTTAAGGTACTAGCAGATGGCATAGTGGTTAGGTCATAGCTGACCACAGTTCAAGTCCTGGGCCCAGGGGCTTAAAACTTAGGCTAGAGATCCTGAGGTGGATACAAACTTTAGCTGTGAAATATTGCTTCCCTTGACCAAAAATGAAGATTTTTCTGCTGAGATTTCCCCTTCTAGACTCATTTCTAGTGGTTAGGGATACCTCTGTCTCCTTCTCTCCGTTTCTCTCTGTCTCTCTCTGTCTTGCTGTGTCTCCCTGTGACTTAATTTAAAAAAAAATTTTTTTAAGTAAATTATTCTCTGGGTTCTTAAGCCTCTCCTAATTGGTGCCTTTCCCCACTTTATTTAGGAAAGGCACAAACCCAGGCCAGGCCCATTCCGAGATGGATACCAAACTTCAGCTGTGAAATACTGCTTTCGCACAGTGCACGTGTGCACCACACAGTTTTCATTTTTTGCTTATTAAAATTATAATGTAATGGTTTTTTTATCATTTTTTCTTCTTTTTCATTTTATTTTTTCTTCTTCTTTCCTTTTCTTTAATTCTTTTGTATTTTTATTTATTCATTGGCTGCTCAGCCTCTACACATAAGTGTCTAGACAGGTCCAAGTGAACGGTATCCAAACATCTGAATACAATTAGAGTCAGAATATTCCTCTATTCCCACTGAATCTGATGCACAAAGAGTGAAAACAGAACAGAAGAGAGAATGCAGATCACCCCCTTCTGCATGCCTCTGAACACTCAGATCGAACTTCAAGAATTAGGAAGAAACTTACCATCTATCAGATGTCTAGAAATCACTTCGGGCCACAAGAAATATGGGAAAGCAAGAAAATACCTCTCCTCCAAGGGAAAAGAATAACTCCTCTTCATCCTCAGACAGTACAATGAATCTCATGGAAATGTCTGATAAAGAATTTAGAATAGTCATAGTGACAAAGCTAACAGAGATGGAAGAGAGACAATGAACTGCAGAAGAGGCAGGAGAAAGGAACTGATGAGGTTCAGAAGATGTGGAAATTCTTGCAAGATCTAAAAGAGGAATTACACACTATTAAAAAAAGAATCAAATGGACCTGTTAGATATGAAGGCTGTAATACAGGAAGTCAAAATCTCCCTTGAAAGTATTAAAAGCAGATTAGATCATACAAAAAAATCAAATCTCAGATGTAGAAGATAGAATCGGCCTAGAAAAATCCACAATGAAGACTGAAAAAATTGCCAGAAAAAAATGAGAATAATATACAAGAAATACTAGATACCATCAAATGTCCAAACATCTGGATAATTGGTATCTCAGAAGGAGAAGAGACTCATAAGGACATTGATAACCTATTCCATGAAGTCCTGGAAGAAAACTTTCCAAACCTAGAGAGACACTCAAAGATCCATTCCCAAGAAATACAAAGGACCCCAAATAGAATCAACCCAAGAAGATCTTCTCCAAGACACATTATAGTCAGATTGACAAAAACCACAGACAAAGACAAGATACTAAGATAGACAAGAGAGAAACATCAAGTTACCTACAAAGGGTATCCCATCAGGTTAACAGTGGACCTCTCATCAGAAACAATGCAAGCGAGGAAAGAATGGGGAATAATATTCAAAGTGTTAAGGGAAAAGCAATTTCAACCAAGAATACTGTACCCAGTAAGATTATCCTTCATATGGGAAGAAAATACATGAACATTCTCAGATAAACAAAGCCTGAAAGAATTTACCAACACCAGACCAGATCTCCAAGAAGTTCTCAAGGGAGTACTGGTAGGCCGGAAGCCTGGGCAGCTTGGATGTGTGGATTAGACACCACATCACAGTCAGCTGATGCAACCCGGATCTATACAGTCATCAGACCTGTGCTGTACTCAGATCTAACCTGAATGTAGCACATGACACTCTACTCTGCACATGCGCTTTGTACTGCACATGGTGCTCTACTTTGCACATGGGACTCTACTCTGCACATGTCACTAGATGTTATGCAGCACACTAGTCTGTTCTCCCTCTAAACCTTTACCATACATGGACTGTTTCTACCTCTAAGGCACTCCCCAACCCTATACCCTTATAAAAATTGCTAAATCCTGCTCCAGTGCGTGACTTCTCTGGCCCCTCTCCCACCCTCTCTCTCTCCCTTTCTGCTGGGCCAGCAAACCTCACCCAGGAGTGCTCCCAATAAAGGCTCTACAGTTCTATTTTCTCTCGTGGTTAGCCCATTTCTTACAAGTGCTATACCAGGAAAATTAAATACAGAGATACAGAAATAAGAGTTCAAAAACTAAGAAAATGGCCAACTTAATTGTAGGGACTTGTCTGGAGTTGAAAATTATATCCCAGAATGTAATCGGGAAGATTGAATCACAACAGAAGATAGATTAAGTACATGAGACGAACTGGTGAAATAGTATTTTGTGACTTTTGACTAAAATGTTGCTGATTTTCTTCTAGGCTTTGTTTTCTGGTTTTAAGAATTTTTGTCCTGTGTTGAGCTGCTGATAGGTTCATGTACCTACTATTTGAACAGAATCCTAACCTGTTCCCTGGCTTTAAGCAAAGTTCCTTAGCATTTCTTTGATTTACTAAAGCTGAAAGTGCTTTTCTTGAAATTAAAAATAATATTAAAAATACCTATTTAATGACAGTAGTAAGCTATATAGCATCAGCTAGGTGCTACTTTATAGTAAATTCATTCTACTCTGAGTTTCACGCCCAAAGTCAGACATGTATTCACAGATATGTATATATTAGCTGAACTTGCTATTGAAAGTAGCTAGTTTAATTAAGATATTTTGTGAACAATAAAATGTGGGGGTGGGGGGGATGGAAAGCAACTGTAGACACCAGAGACAGTATGGGAGGAGGGTAGGAAATGGCAGAGGGTGAGAAATAGCGGGGAAAATATATATGAAACAAGAAATGGGACATTATTTGTTGATGATAACATGTATGATTAAGCCACTATTCAGTGTATCCTGGATGGGAAATCACATTTTGTATACTATGACAATGCTCAGGGGATACATGTAAATTAATTAATTAAAAAAAATGTTTCGGAAGAAAATTGCAGTGCAGTTGTAACTGGATTCTAGCTTTGTCCATATTTTTGTTCCGTAGGGTTACATAATAATGAGATAACAAAGCCTTGTTTGTGGTATTGGTCATCCCTTTCAGTTTCCACTCCTGTGTGTTCAGTCAGCACTCACATATCTGTGACATTAAAACATTACTTGTTTGTCCTGAGACACCTGCTAGGAACAGTTGGGCTGAGGTAGTTTGTTGTTAGGACAACCTTGAAGGTGACCTTACTGAACCTCCAGGCACTGGTGATTCAGAGGATCCCAGCCTTCTAATAATGTCAGTACTAACCCAAACAAAGGTAGCTTATGGTGATCACATAGGGCAGAGGTGTCTTTTATTAGACAAAGGTCCCTCAAAGATTTTGTGGTATTTCACAGAAGCTGGGCACCTGGTGGTGGGGGGTGGGGGGGAATTGCCAAGGGGGTAATCAGGACAGGCTCTACAGACAGGTAGAATATGAGTCAGATCTTTCTGGAGAGAAAGGAATGGATATACTCTGAACACAGTGCCTCTGCTGTGGAAGATTTAATTCTTCCACCTCCATTTTCGGTTTGGAAGAAACATAATAACACACACACACACACACACACACACACACACACACACACACAAAGGGCCAGAGTATTGTAATAAAAACATCATCTTGAAGTTGGAAAGCAGAGGGTGGAGTGAAATAAGGTAAGACAGAACTGGAGAAAGGTTGGGATGAATATTGTAACCTTGTCCTTTGCTCCTTTTAGAATTCAGTTTTGAGAGTTGCCTCTTCAGTGTGAGAAATGGGGCAAGATCTGCAAGAGCACAGCCCAGGGCATACAGGAGGCAGCAGGAGGCAAAGCCTTCAAATGACCCATGTGTCCCCCTGGGTGCACTACACAAGGGCGGAGACTGCAAGAAGACCCACCTTAGGGGTCACTCTGTTAGGAAAGAATGCAGAGTTGTGTTGAATTCAGATGGCATGGGAGAACATGAGTGAGGTTCTAAGCATGAGCACCACAGCTAACCATAATGGTGAAAGGACAGTGCAGGCACTGCTATGATCTGGAACCACCGCGCAGGTAACACTGCACGGTGCTCTGGCCTTGACCTTTCCTAGCACGTGTCTCCACCAAGACAGGTGGGGGTTCTGTTTTTCCTGCTCAGGTTAGAGATAGTTGGAACACTGTTTTGTTTTTGTTTTCTGGCCTTAATAGGAACTTTGACAAACTCAAGTGGGTCTGGAAAACAGAAACCAGGGTAATAAGATGTCTGTCACTTGGTCATAAAAAGGACTAGAGCAGCTAGAGATTTTTAATCTGGAGAGACTAAGTACAAGTGAGTTATTTACTTAAAAGAATTTTATGTCATTGTTAGTTCACGACTCTTTTTCAATAGCTACCCCATAGACTATGAGTTCAGACAAACCAAGGTTGGAACACTGGACCTATATTTTACTTAGCCTGTAAAAGAAGTTATTTTTTACTTCAATTTGTGGTCTCAATGAAGATGCTTGAGGTCTCTGAACTGCCATTTCCTTATCTGCCAAATGGGAAATGCATTCCTGTTTCAAACGAAACAACAGCTGCTCAGTAAATGGCGGCCGTCATTATCTTAGAAAGCACGGTGACCTTGGATTGTGAAATTTCTTGGGAAGAAAATGGCACAAGTCATGAGAGAAGAATGCATAGATTTGAAATAATAATAATTTAAAAACAACCTATTGTTCTGGACAGCAAAACACTTATGGAGAGGACTTTGCTTCCACATAAACGCTCAGAACAACTGCTTTCTGGTACAATTTAGAAACATAAGATACCTATATAAAGGTGGAAGTACCTGTCTCTTTCTGACACAGTGATTCCCAGTAACACCATAATTCGCCACAGATTTGTAGCATCTGGATCAACTCCAGGAATGCAATAAGCATTACTTAGTAATGGCGAATTACTAATTGGTGTCCCATTGATGACACCAATCCTGTCAAATGACAAATGCTTCTGAGGCTTCCCGTTGCAGTAAGAATGGGTGAAAGGGCTCTGTGCCTGGAGCTGCTGCCTTTTCTGGTGCCATAGATGGTTCATCTATCTTCTGACTGTTGTGGGAAAGGACCGAGGAAAAATATTCTATGGGTACAGAATATCTGAAGAGTGTAGGAATGATCACATTTTAACACCATTTCTCTAACTAAAATCAATAGTCAAACTTTTTTTTTTAAGGTTTATTTCATGAGTGAGAATCTGAGAGAAAAAGAACAAAAGACACTCAGGCAGGTCCCGACACCTTGACACACCCGTCAGCCACCAGGATTCTGGGCACACGTGTGTGCAGCATACTCAGGGAAGTCTCCAGAAGCGAAACTGAAGCCTTCTCGTGTCGGTTAGCCTCAAAGAGCATCATATTTAAATACCACATTGCCATCTAGCCCCAGATGTTAGTCTTTTTAGAATGCTATTTTATTTTAGAATGCTATTTTAATAGTAAGATTTTTTAAATGGGGACATAAAAACAGGCAACAAAATCCTATTTCTTATTAAAAAAATCTATATAAATAAAGCCTTATGCCTTAAATGTAATTTGGAGATTAATATTATGAAGCGTAAATAAAAACATATAAATAGAATCTCTAACTCTAGAAAGGTTGGCATAGGCTCTTAGATCTGTACCTTTATTAGGTACTCAAGAATTATTAGCCCTTATATTAGCCATTAAGGCAATAATGTGAAAATTTTGGATAAAAATGTCTGATATGTTATAGCTATTTGATTAATGTTAGTTTAATTTAAGGTTGAAGAGGCCAAGTAGTGAATAACAGTTGACGAAACAATTTGAGATTCCTGTATAAAAGGGGATTTCAGAAACCAGCAGATGGCATAATGGTTACGTAACTGGACTCCCGCATAGTTGACCACAGTTTGAATCCCAGACCTGGTGGCTTAAAACACACTGGGTGCATGTGCATACGTGCCCAAAATCCCAAGAAGAGACTGAAGGAGAAGGGACTGTGGTATGGCCATCTCCCTGAGGGGATGATTTCTCACTTTTTCTCTCTCTGCCTCTCCAATGAATTTTGCCCTATAGCAAAACTCTCTCTTAAAAAGAAAAAAAGGATTTCAAAATGTTAAAAGTAGAAGCATTGTTTCCCCAGGTCATTTTTTTTTTTCATTTCAGTGAGACAGGTAAGTGGAAAGATTAATATACAATTTATAGAATATTAAATAATTTGGTCAAATACTTCCTCTAATACTTGACTAAACTTTTTAAAAACTAGATTAAAAGTGTCTTAAACTATTTTTTTCTTTTGGTATGGTATAATGTAAGTACACACTTCCAACCTTATTCAGGGCTTAAGGTCTGTTGATTATTCCATTCTGCATGTTGCCATAACAGCTCAGCAGATGGTATCCCATGAGGTAAACATGGGCATACAATAGCTGTTCATTCTTCTACCTTTTGATATCCAAGTATGGTCACACTTTGCTCCTGGTTGTATAGTGAACACGGTTAGCTGTGCACATAGCCTTCAGTTAAAGCACTGGAAAAAAAGATTAAAGATTATTCAGTGGGTTTTGGCTAGGATGAGGAGTGGAAGGAGGCAAAACCTTCTTTATTCATTCAGCCTACTGTAAGAATACTGCATTTCAGAATACCCTCATCACCATTTGTCCTCGGGAGAACTTTGAGAGAAAGAAGAGAACTAAGAGCAGTCATATTATGGGCTGAATTATGTGCCCCTCAAAATTCATAGGTTGAAGCCCTGGTCCTCAGTATCTCAGAATGTGATTGTATTTAGAGATAAGAGGTGATTACGTTTAAAAGAGGCCATTTGGATGGGCCCTAAGTCAGTTTGACTTGTGTCCTTATGAGGACATAAGTTTGGGCACACAGAGGTACCAGGGGCATGTGTGTGCAGAGGGATGAGTGTGTATACGGCAGCCATCTGCAAGCTGAAGAGACAGTCCAAGTATATTGGACTGCAGACTTGAAGAGAAAGGAAGAAGGAATTTGGGGAGTAACTATTGCAGGAGTCTCTCCTCTTAGGGAATCGTACTCAAATTAAACTGTTAGGGGACAGGGTTTGATGTGGCACTGACTCTCCAAGATCATTTGCATGAATTTATAGAAAGGGCAAAGAGCAAGCTCTCCTCTCTTGGTCTATGAATATTCCAGAGCCCATTTCCTAAATTAGCTAACTTTTAGGTTAGGGGCATCTTTAATTATTTTAAATACAAGGCAGATTTACCCTGAAGCTAATGAAACTTAAGCTTCATGGCCCCTCCAAGTCCCATATACTTGTATTAATTTGCTAAGATGGCTAAAACAAAATACCACAGACTTATGGCTTAAACAATAGAAATTAATTTCCTTATGGTTCTGAAAATTGCAAGTCCAAGAATAAGGTCCTGGCAGAGTAGCTTCTCCTGAGGCTTGTCTCTTCAGCTTGTGGATGGCTGCCCTTTTACTATGTTTCTACACACTCATTCTCTGAGAGACAGAAAGGGAGAAATCACCTTCCAGCGGGGATAGCCATGCCGTAATCCCTTCTCCTCCACTCTCCTCTTGAGATTTTGGGCATGCATACATAGGCGCTTGGTATGAGTTTTAAGCCGCCAGGTCTAGGAACCATGGTCAACTACATCGGAGTCCAGCAACGTAACCATTACTCCATCTGCTGATCCCCAGTTTTTTTTTTTTTTGAGAGAGATTTTCACTGTAGGGCGCGTGTGCTCGCCAGACAGACAGAGAGAGACATAGAGACAGCAAGCGAGAAATCACCCCCCAGGGGGGATGGTCACGCCGCAATCCCTTCTCCTCCATTCTCCTCTCGGGATCTTGGGCATGCACACACACGCGCCCGGCGTGAGTTTTAAGCCACCGGGTCCGGAACACGAACCGCGGTCGACTACGTGGGAGTCCAGCGACATAGCCATTACGCTAACTGCTGGTTCCCCTGATCCCCAGTTTTTCATCTTGATTGTAGTTGTGGCTATAGAAACCTAAACATACAATAAAATGTCATGGGTTTATATACAATGTCATACAAAAAATGAGTGCATGCCATAACCAATGAAATCTGAATAAGATCTGCAACACAGGTATTTATATTATGCCAATAATTTCCTAATATGATAATACATTATTGTTATATGAGATGATATCATTGGTACAAGGTAAGTGACAGGCATACAAGTCCTTTTGGTACTATTCTTGCAAATTCTTTAAAGTCTATCATTATTTTAAAATAGAGTTAAGATAAGCATATGAAAGGGAATAATCATAGTAATCAAGGAAATACAAATTAAACCACAATGGGCTACTAATAGACACCTACCAAAATGGGGAAATATCAAAAAATGTGGCTATTAAACACTAATGAGAGTGTGTAACAATAACAACTGAAACTCTCAAACACTGCAATTGGGTTATAAATTAGTGCAACTGCCTTTAAAAACTATTAAATCAATTAAAATGGACAGTTGTCTTATCAGAGAAATACACAGAGAAAGTGAGAAATCATCCCCCAGGAGGGATGGTCATGCTGCCGTCTTTTCTCTGTTGTCCTCCTAGGATTTTGGGCATGCATGGTCATATGCCTGGTGTGATTTTCAAGCTACCAGGTTTGGGACTCGACCCATGATTAGCCATTAACCACAATACCCACCTGCTAGCCCCCAATTGTTATTTACAATAAATGTAACAATATTTAAAAATATATGAACAAAAGAAAATAATCCCTCAAAATAATGCATCCTGTTATCCCTTTGCCTTAATTCCCCCCTTGGCATTGTTACATAGCTGTGCCACTTTGCCTTATTTTATCAGGCGTCCATGGGTGAATGCCAAGGAATTCTTTACCCGCCTGCCTACTTGAATAATATTGATCAAAGCGCAGCTCCCTTTTGGAAGAAAATGTGTACAGTATGATGTTTACAAGACGTGGTTGGAAGAGAAACAGGGCATTTTCAGTTGCTTGGAATAAGTGGTATAGGTTTAGCAATCTGAAACAGAAATAGAATGAGCATCTTGTCCAGCTTAGAAAAACCCTCAAGTCCTTTTATCATGTGACACCATCCTCTTGTGAATATTTCAGTCCTTTTACTGTGAATCATTAACAACTGCTATCATTAATCAAGAAAAGCTTTTAGCTTGTCATCAGGTTACCTTAATTTGGCACATTCGCAGCGTGGCTGTGAATAAAAACACTCAGCTATAATCTACAAATAACCCTGTTTTGTGTGTCATCTGTTGTATAACAACTTCCAAATGGCTTGAGGAAAACCCATGCATTTTCTAATGAAAGAGAAACAAGAAGAAAGAAAAGGGGGTTGGAAGGACAGGTAAAAATGAAAGAAGAGAAGGTAAGGAAATTCTAATTACTTATTTGAATTTGAAACTTTTCAGTTTTGTTTGAGGCATTCTAGAACACCCTTTTAGAAAATTACTAGTAAAAGAAACCCTTGAGGCCAGCAGGTGGTGTGGTAGTTAAGGCGTTGGACTTCCACATGGCTGACCACTGTTCAAGTCCCAGACCTGGTGGCTTGCTTTTGCTTTTTCTCTCTCTCTCCTTATCTGTCTCACTGTCTCTCTTTGGTGAGCACACATGATCTATAGCAAATTAAATAATAATAAATTAAAATTTTTTTAGATTTTATATTTAGTAAAGATTTTATTACAGTTTATGCATCTAAGTAGATCAATGATTTGTTTTCTGCCCTACAAGGATAGAGTTAAAAAGAATTAGAATAGTTTCTGAGCTTCCTAAAATCTCTGTATTTCTTACGAGTCTTGGAAAGTACCTTCTTAGGATAAATATCCTTGTATCCAAATAAAATTGTTCCATTCGACTGTGTTTTCACTGATTATAATTTATAAAGATTTATGGTTAACACTAGATCCCAGCCATACGAAATGGCTGTTTTGTCCGTCTTTTCCGAAGGTCTTACTGGCCCAGCGCCTGGGTGAGGGCCTCAGAACCGAAGTGGCCAGCGCTGGCCTGGTCCCTGCGGCCAAGCGAGCCCGCGCTTCAGCCTCCCGACTCTAGGGTGCGCTGTGGCCCGAGTCACACCTGGCCACGCCAGGCCGGTCGCGCTCGACCGCTCTCTCCCTCAGGTTGACGCGGAGGCAGAGAGGGAGGGGAGAGGACATTCAGCCGGTGGAAGGTGAGCGTTGGTGGTAGCTGTGGCGGGTGTTGGGTCGCGGAGCGCGGACCCAGAGGATTCAGGGCTTCTGGCCTATAGTGCAGCCGTCCCAGGGCTGGGCGGGCCTGGCTGCCCTGCGGCCTCGCCGACCTGGCGGTTCTCTTGGGTACTCGGAATCTTCGCCGCCCGTGGGCGCCCGGAACCCCCTTCTCGAGTTCTGGAGCGCTCCGGCCGCTCACACTGCAGGCACCGGACACTCCGGTGGGTTCTCAAACGTGGACCCCTCGTCCGGGAGAACCCGCCCCTTTCCTCTAAGCTCCATGGTGTTCCGGCTCACCTAGGCTCCGGTACTTAGGGAACTGCATGGGGGCGTGCTCTTGTCATTTTCACGAGATGCCACTTTTCTTTTGCAGCTGTGCTGGCATTCTTGCGTTTCCAGCCCAGCAACGGTGTCTGGAATTTGAATGCGTTTTTTCCTGGCAGCTTCTCAGGCATCTAGATGTCTCTGGGTAAAGTCCCCCACGCTGTCGGTAGTGTAGGTGCCACAACAGTGGGAGAAGCCAAGTAAGACTACTGACACTATGCCTCTGCTTTCTTCAGATACAGTAAATACAAGAGATAAAGAGATACTTCTTTAAAAGTTTGTTTTACATTATCACCAACAAATATAGGGCCAGCAGTGGCGCTGAGGTTAAATCTGCTGAATCCCACGCGGCGGACTGCCGTTGAAATCCACCTGGTTTGAAAACATGCACATGTCCAAAATCCTGAGAGAATGGAGAAGGGATTGTGAAGTGGCCATTCCCTTCGGGGGGGGGGGGTGATTTGTAATTTCTCACTTTCCCCTTTTCTCTGTCTCAGGTCAGCGCACTTGCCCTATAGCAAAAAACTACAAAACAACAAATATAGAACCCATTTTTTAAACTTAAGTGTTTATATTTTGTTTTCTTGAATCTTGTAATAGCTTGTAAATGCAAACTTTTTTCCGTTTAGGAGTAAGATAGGGTGAGGCGGTTGATTAAGGTTGTGCTGGAAATTGGAAGACCTGGGTTACTCCACTATCCTGGCAGGCAATCTCTTTGGGACTAGATTTGTCTTTGTTTAAAGGGGGTGAGGGAGCGCTATGGTGAGCTACCATTTATTGAACATCTAAATCTTTTTAAGTTTTGTCATTTAGTCCACACATCTATGCAGTAGACAGTTTTCCCCCTTTTATAAAGTTGGAAACAGAATCAGAAGTTGTCACTTACTCAGAGACACACAACTTACAAGTAGCAAGTTGGAGGGGGCCACTGACAATGGTACCATAGTAATACACTGCCCAGCAAGACTGGATCCATGTGGAAGATTGCAGATTCAGTTCCCAGTCAACCTGTAAACACCTATGAGCCTAGTGGCTGGGAAGGCTGGTGTGGGAATTGTGACAAAAGACCCTTTTGTCATCTTCTTTCTCTTTTCTCCCCTCAAACTCCATTCTGTCTGTCATGAAAGAAATTAAAAATATATTTATTAATTTAAAGATTTTGCCATAGGGTGTGTGCACTTGCTGGAGAGAGATGGACAGAGCCAATGAGAGGGACAGTGAGAAATCATCCCCTGGGAAGGCCGTGCTGCAATCTCTTCTCTGTTCTCCCCTTGGGATCTTAGGTATCCATGCCTGGTATGATTTTTAAGCCTCAATGTCCAAGACTTGAATTGTGGTGGGCCATGTAGGAGTCTAGTGCCTTAACCGCTTGCCAGAGAGAGGCAAAGTAGGAAATCACACCACTGCCGCCACCCCCCAGGGAGTCGCCACAGCACAATTCTTTCACCTTCATTCTCCTCTCAGAATTGGGGGCATGCATGCTTGAGCGTCCAGTGTGATTTTTCAAGCAACCAAGTCCCACCGCAATTGGCCATGCGGAAGTCCAGCATCTTTTTTTTTTTTTTTTTTGGAGAGGTTTTTGCTATAGGGCGCATGTGCTCGCCAGACAGACTGAGAAAGACAGAGAGACAGAAAGCAAGAAATCACCCCCCGGGGGGGGGGGGGTCATGCTGCAATCCATTCTCCTCTTGGGATCTTGGGCATGCATGCACATGCGCCCGGCGTGAGTTTTAAGCCACCGGGTCCAGGGCTAGAACTGCAGTCGACTACGTGGGAGTCCAGCGACATAGCCATTACGCTAACTGTTGGCCCAGGAAGTCCAGCATCTTAACTACTAGCCCATCTGATCCTTAGTCATGGCAGTTTTATGCTGGTGAATTGTCTGATGTCAGTTGCTAAATACATTCTTGATTTTCCTTCTAAGCAAGACTTTTACTCAAGGAGGGAAAATCATTCATAATAAATGCTCTGACTGTCTAGGACCATCTTGTATAGCTTCTCACATCTTGTGTTATTAATCTGGGGTTGGAGGGCTTCTCATGCTTTAACATTTTATCAGGAAGGGACAAATGAAGGGCATGCTACTTCGTTTAGATCTTTTTACAGAGAGAGATGAAAAGAATAGAGGCACCTGGATAGCACAGCCAGAGTTTCCTGATTGACTGTTTTGCAAGTGAACCCACATGCACATCACTAAATAATCACTAAGTGTGCAAGCCCACTTTCAAAAGACTAAAACTGGTTGGGGCCAGCAGTTGGCTTAATGGCTATGTCACTGAATTCCCATGTAGGTGACCGCAGTTCGAGTCCCGGACCCGGTGGCTTAAACTCACACTGGTTGCATGTGCCTTTGTGCCCAAGATCCCAAGAGGAGAATGGAGGAGAAGGGATTGTGACCTGGCCACACACAACCCCCCTGGGGGGTGATTTCTCACTTTCTATCTCTCTCTCTCTCTCTTTCTGGTGAACACACATGCCCTATAGCAAAAACCTCTCCAAAAAAAAGAATAAAACTGGTACCTCTGGTTGTGCAATCTGTCCAGGTCTGCCTTTTTTTTTTCTTTTCTTTTTAAAAAACTTTTTCTATCATCCACTTCTTGTTCCCTTATCTACTCATAACAAACTGTCAGGAGCAGTGCAATCCCTGCTAATACATATGTATTTGTGTTTTGTGTGATTCTCTTTCCTTTTTTTCTTTTTTTTCGGTAAGGCTATTGCTATGGGGCGCGTGAGCTTGATGGAGAGAGACACTGAAAGGGAAAGTGAGAAATCACCCTTTAAGGAGGATGGCTACACCACAGTCCCTTCTCTAGTCTCCTCCTGAGATTTTGGGCACACATGCACAGGAACCCAGCATGATCTTCAAGTCGCCTAGTCCAGGACTTGTACCACATTCAACCATGTGGGAGTCCAGTACCTTAGTCACCTCTCCACCTGCTGGCCCAATGTGACTCCCTTTCTAACACAGTAAATGAGGGTTTTGAATCAGCTTTAAAAATAAACAGATGTTCAAAGTGAGTAGGACTAGAGACTAGTTAATATCATACGCACATAAATATTGGGTTGTCAGAAAAGTCCTGACGTCTTTTTCCTATGTTTTTCTATGCAAAAATGCATCACGACTTTTCCATCATGACTTTTCCAACCCAGTATGTGCTAGTTACCTGGAGTGGGGGAGAAAAAGAATAGGGAAAAAAAGCTGGAGAAATTTATGGGAGGACTTAGGATGCTCTGAAGGGAAGGTGCTAGATGTTAACTCTTTGTATATGTGCAGTTCATTTGAGTGGTAATGTAAGAACAAGTTATTGCATGTTTTGATCTTATGATTAGTTCTGCAGCTCTTAAACATGGAGCATGTATTAATTCTGCACTCAAAAATAGCTAGTCAACTTTTACTTTCACATTAAAAGTTTACTTGCTGAAATAAAGATTTTATTCCCCAAAAGTACTGATAATTTACACATCTGTGAAGAAACGACTCAGGTTTTGCATTCTGTGAATTTTACTTGCTCAGTCAACCCATCTTGAACTTGTGTCCTAGTCATACATGTACTCCTCTGTGGGACGGGCATGTAAACAAATACAGAGGAATGTTTTCCTAGGTGATAAGATTTTTTTAGTTGTTTTTAAAAATAGTTATATGTATCATTTTTGGCTACTAATACCCTTTTGAGCTTAAGCAATCTATTTTTACATTTACAGTATGGATGATTGTTAAAAATTATTTATTTTGATAAATAGTATAAATAAGTCTAAGCAATTTTGGGAAAGTGATGGTAACATCTTCAGTGACTGACTCCATTAAAAAAAGAAACATCAATAAAACAGCATCTTATCCCACTTCTAATGAAAGAATGATAAATAATGGAAAATGATACTTTCATAGTTTCCAGACAGTATCACTAATAATGGAAATTGTGATATATTAAATATTTTTAAATGTACACATGGCAGGGTTGGGGGGTGGCAGGTGACATGGGTTTTTTAGTGCTAGACACCCACATGAGTGAGCATGGTTCAAGTTCCAAACCTGAGAACTTGAAGGTCATGCCAGGGGCATGTACATGTGTGCCCAAAATCCCAGGAGGGGAATGGAAGAGAATGAATTGCAGCATGGTCAATCTCCCAGGGTTGATCTCTCACTTTCCCTCTCACTGTCTTTCTGTCTCTGGTGAGCACACACACTCTATCACAAAAACCCTCAAAAAAAAAAAATGCATGTGGATTTCCAGTCCAGTTATTTAACTGTCATTTCTTAAAGAGTTTAGCATAAATTATACATTATTAAGGTGAATGTGAATCATTGAAGGCTGCAGTATAGCAAATACTACCTTGATTGTTTATTTTGTAAGTCATTACAAAGGAAGTGTAGATTCTGCTAAGAAAAAGGGAGATCAAGGAATTGTGGTAACTTGAAGTAAGTCATTACAATTAGTGTTGGAACACCATGCACACACAGGTTTTCACAGACATTTCATAGGTTGAATTTCATGACATCCCTTTAATTTTAAAATAGTGAAATATCTCTTGGTTATAACTAGTCATGCTCTCTCTCTCTCTGCATATATGCATACACACACACACATAAAATTTTGAACTTAAGGTGTTGAGTGATTTAACCATCCTCAATTCCTAGCACATTGTCACCCACACAAAGTGTATGTGATAAAACTATGCTCAGAGGACCCCTCTGTGCTCTAAGATATGTACTTTCTATACTTACCTCCTCCGTTAGCTTTTTTTTTTCTATAAGAGATCTTTATTTTAATTACATGCAGCCATTTTCAGTAATAAAAGGAAAATGATACTTGTATCAGTTTCTGGTGAGAATGACTTTTACCTTTGTATTTGCCTTTTCAAGCCTTCCTAGTATTTTTATCAAATGCCCCACTTTCAATTACCGTTGCACTCAGACTTGATTCAGTCTGAACAACATGTCCATTTGTTAACTGTTTCCTGCTTTACATTTCTTATGGCCCATTGGCTGTAATACTGCTTCCACTTTATTGATTGCTTCAGTGTGTGTTTTCTCTCTCCCTACATTCATAGTCAAGTTTTTAGCACAAGGAGAATCATCACTAACACCTAGTGTAGACACCTGGTGGCCAACATTGGTTACTTAAATTCTAAATATATTTGAATCCATCCTTATCCATCCCACTATCATGGCTAAGAGTTACTTTATTTAACTTTACTTATTTTAATTTGACCAGAGAGGGACAGAGTGAGAGCAACAGAGAGAGAGAGAGGGAAAGTGAGAAGGCAAGCTACCAGGAATGAGACTTGAATCATGGTCAGCCATGTGGGAGTCCAGCCCCCTTAACCACCATGCTGCCTGCCGGCCCCTAAAATCTTTTAAAAAAAAAAAAATGAGTATGATACATTTAGGATAAGAGGGAAAAAAAGGGTTTTCAAATCAAGAAGATAGTGGAATATGTGCTTCCCAGAGAGTTACTGATAGGAATGGGAGGGTGTGAGTACAAATCACTACTTAACCTTACTGCTTGGGACCGCTAGTGCTTGAGTGGGCTAATGGAGGAGAATGGGGGAGTATTTGGCCTGGGCAAAACTGTAGAAGATACCGACAGAGAGATACAAGTACTTTCTTCAGGTGTCCTGGAATGGCTGTTAGAAGGTGAGGAAGAGTGAAAACTGAAGGAAATGAAGAAAGTGGATAACCAAGGACCTTCCACCTTAGTCCTTGCTTAGTGTAATAGGATACCATGTGACAGACCAACCAACATTTCTCCAGACTTCTGTAAAAGTAAGAAGACAACCTTTTCTTACCTCACTGGTTTGATTTAAAAGATGAAAAGTAATGACCCATTTTACTCAAGGAAACTTTGTACCATTTACAGAGCATGTATTACATAAAACAGGATGATTGACAGTTGCTTTTGGTAAATATCAGGGCTACAATTGAAAACAGATGAATGTAAGAATGGTTTTAAAAGAGGTTTGTCAAAGTAAAACATTTATGAAGGAAAAAATGTATTGTTTATTTTTAGGTAGTGAATTGTCATTAGTCAAGATGTCTTCAGCACCTGAGCCTCCAACATTTAAAAATGAACCACACAAAGAGAAAGACTTTCGAAACCCAGGGCTCAGAAGTGTGCGCACAACGACCTTATTTCGAGCTGTGAATCCAGAGCTCTTCATTAAGCCTGTAAGAAATATGTCCAGGATAAGACTGTGTTTAATCAAACCAGGTGATCAGAAATAGTACTGGGGACAGCTGGTGGTGTGGTGGTTAATGGACTGAACTCCCACAGTTCAAGTCCCGGACCTGACAGCTTGCTTTCTCACTTTCTCTCCCTCTCTCTGGTCAAATTAAAATAATAATAAGTAAAATTAAGCAAATAATTCTTTAAAAAAAAAAAAGAAATAGAAAGTGCGTTTGTTTTATCACGGACATTTTGTGTTGACTAATAAGACATCCCTGTGGATAAAAGCAGGTGGGTGGAAAAATTTAAATGCTGTTTCACTTATAAATATACATGTAAAACTATATTGAGGATGTTTGAGAATTATAGTGGAAAACTGTTGTACTTTAATGGATCAATTTCTAAAACTAAAGTGCTGTTTTAATCATTGCCTTAATTTAAAGGCAGTTTTTATTGTTTAGTCAGGTACTATTAAGCAAATAAAATCTTCCACTGAAACAAAAAGATTAAAATGAAAGTCTGACCATTTTTACACTGTACCCAGCCTATACTTTCACCTAAGCAGTATTGCAGACATCTTGGGAAAATTTCAAAAAATACATTTGTACCCTCTTTATGGAGGTAGCTAATCATTTACTTTCTTATTGCAAATTGGCAAATATACTTGATTTGATGAATTTGATGTTTAAATGTAAGTTCTATTTTTAAATAAATGTAAATAGTATTGAATCTGATTAGAATTTTAATAATATAGTTGCTGGTATAAACTGTTTTAAAGTTAAATAGGTCAGCTTAACAATCAAATAATTAAATCAAGTTAAAACATTTTAAAAACTTTAATGTTTTCTTTTAATTGGCTAAAAGCATATCAACAATTGCAAATTTAAACTGCTCTGAGCATGTGGCCTGCCTTAAGTGTTCATCTACGTAAAAAAGTTTACCCATATTCTTTTGTGATTAACATTTGAAATAGTAGTACACAGCAGGTATGGTGACAGAAGCAGAAAATACTACATATTTATGTCACTCCTGTGCATTTGCACCTATCTAAGAACTGTTGACTGTGAACATGCAAAAAGGGGGGTCTGAGTTACAGCTTGAGGAATCACAAGATGTAGTAGGCAGAACACTTCTTTAGAGTTGTGAACATGTTTTTGCTTTATGTGAAAGCTGTTTTCCTTTTTTTTAAAATCATAGCTTCATCTCCCTTTTAAGATTTTCCAGCAGTAAATTAAGATTATTATAACAATAAAAGATCTGTTGTGAATTTTTTGAGGTAGTAGAGTAGGTTCCCAGGGAAGAGTGTATTCGTTGTCATCACTGCTATGCCTGATACGTGCTATGAAAGGCTTTTGACCAGTTATCCATGAGCAAGAAGAATAGCATGTGTATTTCATCCCTTACTTCCTAATAAAATGAACTAATTTGAGGTTTGCAAATGGAGAGACTTAGGCCCAGAGAAGTTAAGCAACTTCTCATCACATAGGTAGCTGAAAATTCTGAAGCCTCATCCCTCTCCTGTCACCTTCCTGAGGGTAGATGTCTGAGATGTGTAGGCTATAGATGGAAGAAGGACTGGAGAGAAGGGTCTTCTATAATCTCTATATAATGCAGACGCTGAGCTAACTGAATAAGGAACTGAGTAAGTGATTATAGTTGAAATGCTGCCATAGGAATGCTGCTGGGTAATAAGGAGTTGGGAAGTCCAGAGAAAAGTGCAACAGATACTGGCCTGTCTTAATGAGGCTTTATCATTTCTTTTCCTTTGACAGAACAAACCTGTAATGGCTTTTGGATTGGTAACCCTTTCACTTTGCGTGGCTTATATTGGTTATCTACATGCAACACAAGAGAATAAAAACGACCTCTATGAAGCTATTGATAGTGAGGGACACAGTTATATGAGGAGGAAAACATCTAAGTGGGATTAACAGTGCTGGTTACTACAGATGGAGCTGTATTGAGGGCTCCGAAATCTGCAAATGCAGGACCTTATGAGTGCACAGTATCATGTTTCTTGTTCCAGAATGTGTTGATGAAGAGAGAAGGTAACATTGGCAACCTGATCACTATAATAAATTTTATCTCATTCTTTTCCACAGAAAGAGTGCCTCATGTTTTTCTTCCTTTAAATATTATGAACATAAGAAAAGTCATTTTTTTATTATTAAGTTCTGTATAATGAAAAGTACTCAGTACTGTTATATTTGCATGATATTTTTAATATTTTAAGACAAATTGTATCTTTACAATTGTTATTACAGTTTAGTTTTGTTTTGCAATTTGCAAAGAAAATGTTGCCTTTTCTTCCTGGCATAGAACCTGTGTTTGTAAAATAAGAGAAATTGTCCTTTTTAAACTTGAAGTCAACGTTAAAGTGTGGTAAGTGAAAAAGCAAATTGGCTCTGACAGATAACTTTTGCAGTCATAGATAGTTCATGTATTTTGGTTTCCATTTCAGCTATTTATAGTTCATAATTTTACTTTAATTGAAAAGATACTCTGACTCAGCTATTAAAGATTAAATGAAAGAATAACCCAAAGTAATTGGAGTTTTTCTTTTCTTTAAAAAAAGTGTGAAATATATTTTTATTTTCATTTTTAAAAATATTTTTTATTGCTAGAGAGCACATGCATTCATTAGAGAGAGAAAGAGAACACAACCCCAGTGGAGCATAGTTACGCTGCAATCCTTTCTCTCCATTTATCCTTGGGCAGACACATACTTGTGCCTGGTGTGTTTTTCAAGTCGGCAGAGCCAAGACTAATACCATAGTGAGTGTAGGATCTGACTCCCTTAACCACTGTGCTACAGAGCTGGCCCATAGTTTTTATTTGACTACAACTAAATGTTATCTATTTTAGTTTTTATAAATTAATGTTACAGTGATCATATAACTAAATAGTTTATGTTTTTGTTTGTTCATTTGTTTTTTTAATTTGCCAGAGGATGTGTGCACCCACTAGAGGGGGCAAGAAAGGAAGCATTCCTCAATGGGATATAATCACACTGCAGTCTCTTCTCCATTTCTCCATCCCATCAGGATTTTGGGCACGCACACACATGTGCCTAGTACGCTCAAGTGTTCATACAGTTACTTAGAAACTAGAACTACTCAGTAGATAAGAAATAGGTAAGATTGTCTTACTGCCCTGGGTTTACCTCATAAAATTTAAATATTTCCAACAAGAGTTCTGATCTGTTGCATTTCTGAATATTTTCCCTGTTCTCCAAATCACTCTAATTGGGGCTTGCTAATAATCTTATCTCTAAAGTTTTGTATCATTGTTACCAACTAATAACAGTACAGGCAGGGTTTTATCATTATGTTCATTTTAATTTCTAATATTGTGATTTTGTAAGATACATGAGAATGCAATTAGGTCTGCTCTGTAGATATTAAAGAGCTTAACTAATTGAGTTTATCTGCATGGAACTAAATTAAATCTTTACTACATGAGCCCTAAATATGTCTTCATTATGCCTGTATATAATGTACTTCATATAGTTTAAAATATAGGTTTTTCTGTGCTTAAAACCTAAACATCTTATTCTTAAGGGCTTAGTACCAATTTGGTGGTACAAACTGCCTTTTAATTCAAATATTCTACTTATGGTTACCTTATGTATTTTGTTTGCTATAGAACTAGGGTTCTTCAGCCCATCAGGATTTTGGGCACGCACACACATGTGCCTAGTACGCTCAAGTGTTCATACAGTTACTTAGAAACTAGAACTACTCAGTAGATAAGAAATAGGTAAGATTGTCTTACTGCCCTGGGTTTACCTCATAAAATTTAAATATTTCCAACAAGAGTTCTGATCTGTTGCATTTCTGAATATTTTCCCTGTTCTCCAAATCACTCTAATTGGGGCTTGCTAATAATCTTATCTCTAAAGTTTTGTATCATTGTTACCAACTAATAACAGTACAGGCAGGGTTTTATCATTATGTTCATTTTAATTTCTAATATTGTGATTTTGTAAGATACATGAGAATGCAATTAGGTCTGCTCTGTAGATATTAAAGAGCTTAACTAATTGAGTTTATCTGCATGGAACTAAATTAAATCTTTACTACATGAGCCCTAAATATGTCTTCATTATGCCTGTATATAATGTACTTCATATAGTTTAAAATATAGGTTTTTCTGTGCTTAAAACCTAAACATCTTATTCTTAAGGGCTTAGTACCAATTTGGTGGTACAAACTGCCTTTTAATTCAAATATTCTACTTATGGTTACCTTATGTATTTTGTTTGCTATAGAACTAGGGTTCTTCAGTTTTGTGCATTTAATATCACATTGCTGCCTTTTAGAATTCTTTTACTATTCAACAAAATGTTGATATTCATGGCAGGGAATATATTAGTTGGGTGCGCTATCAAGAGACTGTAGTACAGAAGGGCAGTAGAAATCCCACGCTGTGCAGCCTTTAGCCATGTAGCATCTGTGTGACTGAACCAGGGTAGCAGCTGAACCAAGTTAATCAGAGCTGTGAAAAACTGTGAGGGAAGAAACACATTGAATTTTAGGAGCAAGTACCTAATTATGATACCTTTTAGAAAATGTTTACAGGTTATAGCACCGATGTGTGTGCAAAGTATTAAAGGCTGCCTACCTGCTGTGTTGATGTTTTCATCCAGTCTACCAAATGAGAGGGCAAAGTCACCAAAAGTACCATTTGAAATAGTCAAGATATTGAACTCCGGGTTTCACCTAATTCAATCCTGTCAGTTTATGGTTAAGACAACAGGCTGATTTACCCAAGATCACAGTAATTCTGAGCCATGACTGAGACCTCTGTCTCCTTGCCTCAGAGGTCCTAAAGTCTAGGGATCTTTTCAACATGCTATACCACCTCTTATGTGTAAATGTCCACGTAATAATCAGCTACATTACTGCTTAAACAAGATGTTTAGGCTTTAAGTACAGAAGAAATGCTTTATTTTGAAACAAATTTATGTAAAGGATTATTAATATCAGCTCTCCAAAAGGACTATCAGAACAACCTGTTGCTCAAACAAAACTATTAATTTTTTTTTATTATTATTTATTTATTTATTTATTTATTTATTTTTTTATATTAAATTATATTGCTTAACATTTATTCCCTGAGTATCATCACAACACACCAAGTGTAGTTTCCCATCCAGGATAAACTGCATGGTGTCTTAATCAAGCATGTCGTCACCAATACTGTTCCATTTCTACTTTCATACATATAAATATGTTTTTTGTCCTATGTTTGACCCTCAGCCCTTTCCCCCTCTCCCAATTACTCTATCTCTGCTATAGACAGCTATCCTCCAGAGGGGTCATTGAAAATGCGATACCTGCGAGTAGAGGGAGAGGGGTCACAAGTCCAAAGTTTTTAACAATAGGGAAAATAGATTCCATTCAAGGTTGGATCAAGTGTGGGTCTCGTGCAGTTCCGCAACTGTAGGTGAGTCTCCATGGAATACAGTTTCAGGAAGGC
>NW_006159559.1:10019433-10020542 GCF_000334495.1 Tupaia belangeri chinensis
GGCCCGTGACGTCCCCAGGCCGAACGCAGCCTTGGCGCCCGGCCCGCCTCCCGCCGCCGCCTCCCGCCGCCGCCAGCCTGTCTGGGTCCCATGGGGACACGCAGAGCCCGGAAGGGCCCGCGACGTCCTCAGGCAGGACGCAACCTTGGCGCCCGGCCCCTATTCTAATTATTTTTATAAAACAGTCAATTGCCATTTCTCGTTTTGCTTGTAAAAATACCTTGCCCTTCTTGAAACACCTCCCAGACCAATCCAGTTAAGAATACTATACATGTCATCATCAACAGTTTATAAGCCCTCTCTATTTCTCACTAACATCCTGACTCTCTCTTGTTCACTTGCTATCCCCTTCTATCCTCTTCTCCTCACTCACCCCACTCCACATTGTCCCACTCACATTAAGTACTTTCACTGATTTTCATGTCCTCCGATTCATTGCTCTCTACTATAGAATGCGGATAGTCGGCGTATATTGAGTGGATATGTACAATATCTTTCTTTCATAGCCTGGCTATTTCACTCAGCAATAGATCCTCCATACCAGCATGTTATCATCAACAATATTCCCTTTCTACTTTCATACCATGTATACATACATATATGTTTTTTATCCTATCTTTGACCCTCTGCCCCTTCCCCCTCTCCCATCACACCATCTCTGCTATATACAGTCATCTTCCAGGGGTACCATTGAAAATATGATACCTGTAAGCAAAGGGGGAAGGGCCACAAGTTTAGTTTTCACCAATAGGGATCGTAGATTCCATTTCATGGTAGATCAAGGGTGGGTCTCGTGCGGATCCGCCACTGTTGGAATGGTGCCGTGGGGCTCTAGAGCGTGAGCTATCCTCGGGTACCAGGCTTCCTCAAGAATGGTAGAATAGTTCTTGTTCTTCCCTGAGGCAATGCAGGGCTGGCAACCATCATCCTCTCACCGTCCATAGGCCGAGGAATTCTCCGGTATCTGGCTTCCTCAGGAATGGCAGAGTAGTTCCTGTTCTTCCCCGAGGCAATGCAGGGCCGGCAACCATCATCTTCCCAAGTTGCAAGTTCCCAAACCTTGTTCTCCGCTTCAGCTTGCTGATCCAAAGGCCACACGCCGGCCCTGG
>NW_006159559.1:10020817-10023164 GCF_000334495.1 Tupaia belangeri chinensis
TGTGCTGCGGCGGGGGCTTTCTTTGTTTGGCGGGGCCCGCCGCTCCGGGGGCATGAACTCCCGCGCCCCGCGTGGCTTCCGCCCAAAACTATTAATTTTATGTACTAACAGAAAATGCCACTTTGACAAAGTCAGTTGTGCTTGAGACAGGGATGATCGGGAAGATACAGAGTTTTGGAGGCCAAGTTCAAGTGTTTAAAGAGGGGTCTTTCACTGCAAGAGTGGACAAAACAACAGACATTAGACAAAACTGCAGACATTAGGTCTTGAAATAGTCTTCATAAATAAACTTGTTTGATAAACAGCAAGTGACCTATTTTGCACAGGGCGTAATCTAGTCTGATAGAAGAGCTGTTTGCCCAGATCAGCAGGCTGTTCAGTTGGTAAGTGGGTTAAGTAAGCAGTGATCTATTAACTTTACAGCCTTTATAGTGTGACCCACCCTTCCTGTTTCCAAAGTACTAAGGGATTTCTTGTGATGCTGGACTTTTGGTCTTAAACTAATTGGTCACTTTCAGGCAAGAGTTTCCAGTAACAGAGAATGCGTATTGACACAGGTGCAGCCTCAGTTCTGAGTCCACACAGTTAACTAGTCTCAGTTCTCAGTAGTAATTTATCTCTTCCTTTTTAAATCTCTCCCAGCCCCAATTAACCTTTTTCTTATAGTTAAATCTGGGACTATTTGGTAGTGCTATTAAAGATCTTAAGCCATTTATCAGGCCACATGAGTTAATATAAATAGGATTTGTGGAGAAATTACAGAATAACTTTTGCAGCAAACAGCCCAGGACCCTATGGGCATTCTGTGGTTGAAATTTATCTCATTGATGTGTTATAAAACCAGTTCTGCTGCATAGATGCTGTGTACATTGTTAGGCAATTTTTTAAAAAATTCAGTCTCTTGGTATAACCAGTTGCACAGGTGTTTGTGATAAGCAGAGTATCTAAAGCTATTATTCTAAAATTATAGTAACAGATTAGATAACTATGTGATTTTTAAAAGCCAAGCATAGTGGTTTTAAATGCTGACTTAATGAAAGTGATTTTTCTTTTAAGATACTGTATTTTCCAGCTTTATTGCCATGGTACCAACACATCACATTTATAAATAACCTGAAAAAAGTTAAGAAACTACCTCTATTGCTGACCTTAAAATAAATTCTTTACAAGACTCATTTAAAAGAAAGTATGTAAAAACAAGATATGCCAAAGAAAAAGAAAAACGTTAAAAAAAATATAAAAAGAAAGTAGTATAGTGGATAACTAATGCTCCCCTCCCCTGCAATAAAGAATGGATCCTAATCTCTGAAACCTATGACTATGTTACATTACATAGCAAAAAGGACTTTGCAGATGTATTTAAGTACAGGATTTTGAGATGAAGAGATTATCCAGGATTATCTGGATGGCCTGGCATAATTGCAGAGGTTCTTAGGGTGAGTTAGATGATCAGAGAAAGACGATTTCACCTAGAAGCACTGGGGAAAAGGCCAAATGATAAAGACTATGGGCCCAAGGAAGACCAGTGGCCTTTGGGCTCTGGAAAAGGCAAGGAAACAGATTGTGCCATAAAGCCTCTAGAAGGAATCAGCCCTGCCGATGTCTTGGTTTTAGTTTCATAATACTCATTTTAAATTTCTCGCCTTCCAAAATGTAAGAGAATAAATTTGTGTTGTATTTAAACCATGAAGTTTGTGTTAATTTATTATAGCAGCAATGGGAAATTAATACAGAAAGTATCTGGGAAATGAATGGCTGCATCCTGCTCCCTTTGACATTATTTCAAATGCTTTTATGAGCAAAGCTTGTCTTACCTAGCAACGGTTGTTAAGTTAGTTAACAATTTAATGCTAAAATCTGGGAGAGAGTCACTGCTGACGTCTCCCCAAATCCAGTGCCCATACCTTTTTATGGCTGAGGCTTTTAGTGCCATTCTTTAACATTAGGCACATAACCAATACTTAGTCATGGTAAATCATTTCATCCTCAGCAGCCTCTAGCATTGTACTAAAATCCTTAACTTCTTCCATCTTTCTTAAACTTCTAGTGTCTTAAAACTACTTTTTCTGATCCCAATATTAATTTAACTGTAAATAGAAGACATCTGAAATTTAACTATGATCAAAAATCCAAATTACACCAGCTTTGTTTGTTGTGCTGTTTGTAATAAGATAATCCCACCAGCTCCTTTTGGGAAAACCTTTGAACGGATCCATGAATATAAGCCATTTAAGACACGCTTTTATACCCATAGAGATATACTGGGTAAGTGACTATTGTTTTCTCTCTCTCTCTCTTTCTCTCTCTCTCTCTCTCTCTCTCTCTCTCTCTCTCTATATATATATAT